>NW_022589743.1:10636044-10868575 GCF_004348235.1 Phoca vitulina | reverse complement strand
GGGCCAGAGGGTGCGGGCCAGAGGGGTGCGGGCCAGAGGGGTGCGGGCCAGAGGGTGCGGGCCAGAGGGAGCCGCAGCTCCTCTCAGGGTGGGTTATTACAGAGCCCCTGGGCTCCCTCCTGGCCCACTCTCCTGCCGGCTCTCCTCTCGGGAGGGCTGCGGGTGGGAAGGAGAATCCACCGCTCACGCAACGCTGGGCCCACGGCACCCTCCTGCTCACGCTCTGTTGCTTCTCCCCAGAGACTCGCCTCCAAAGCCCAGCCCTGCCCCTTGCTTCCCCACAACGGGAGCTCCCAATGGGCCTCTTTTTGCTTCCTGGTCTCTGGCGGGGGTCAGGGCGCAGCTGACCTCCCCAGGCCCCTCAACACTCCGCACGATCCGTGTCGTTGCCGAGGAAATGTGCTGCAAGTATCTGGGCAGGTCCTGACGTTTCAGTCAGAATCACCGATTCCTTCTGGATGGGCAAAAAGGAAGGATGGTTAACACGATGGCATTTTCTGACTTTAAGAAAAGATGGGGATTAAAAGTTTGGGCCTATATTTTTTTCTGATTTGGTCTTTGTGCAAAAAAGCTTGTTCGCGCCGGCCCTGAACGGCACAGAGCACAGCTCCTGCCCACACAGAAGGCCGGCGGAGTGCAGAGGAAAGCCTGGGCCTGTCTTAGTCTGGGGGATGGCAATGGCTTTGCTGAGGAGTCGATGGAAGTGTCCGTGTACCGGCGTCCCCAAGGGTCGTTTAGGAAAACCAGCGTTGAGGGCGAGGATAGAATATTGCAGCGGGGGTGACGTCGGGCCCTTCCTGGCGCGCTCTCGGGGCCGCCCCGCTGGTCTGCGGACCCCGGGGGCTCCTCTTCTGTGAGGCTTGTTCTGCGCCACCTGAGCTCCGTGCCCAGCGGAGCGGTGGATGGTGCACGACAGACGTCGGCGCGCCCCAGCCTGCTTTGGAGGCGCTCCTGGCACAAGCCTGGGCCTCCGGGGCTGGAGAAGGGCCAGCTCCGCTGGAGGCGGGGGGAAGTGGGGGGGGGGCGCCTGCATTTCTCCTGTCCAAGGACCACTCCTGTGTCTTCAGATCCACTCCCACCAAGATGTTTTACATATTTTAATTAAAGTGCCGCCCTGGGCTGGCAGAGCCTCTGCTGGATGGCTCCCGTCCGAGCCGCAGGGCTGCCTCGGGGTGCAACGGCGCCCGACGGCGCGCTCCTGCTCTGGAGGATGCGCCGGCTCCCACCCCCGGGGGCGGGTCGGCTCAGGCTCCAGCCGGGGAAGGGGCTCGGCGGGCGGCGGGCAGGTGGCGGGCGCTCCGGGGTGGGGGAAGGGTTCCGGTAGGAAATGGCACAGACAGTTTCTGAGGACCAGCTGGCCGGCGCGCTGTGGATGATCCGACTCTTGCAGACGCACGGCCCCGCGGACACTCCTTATCAGTGTCAAATTATGACAAATGGCGATGGGTAACGGTTGCTGGGTGGCAGGGGCCACGGCTCAGAGGGGAGCAGGTATTTTTAGCACCGCGCCTTGGGGCTCTGGCTCCAGGTCGGTCAATCACGGGGAACAGCACTGAGTCTGGTTCTTGACCCCGGGCCCCACCCCCAGCCCAGCCTCGTCCCCAGTCCCCAGACTGGAACAGCAGCTGCCGGGCCGGGAGGCGGGCACAGCTACAGTAGCCCTTGGCGGCCCTGGTGCTGCATGGGGGACACTGGGGGTGCCACCCCATGTCTCTCTGCGGCGGGGGCCCCCACCTCCCCTCCCCTCCTCCTCCTCGTGGCCCCCACTCACCTGGGCCTTCTAAGTTCCTCCAGCCGTTCCTGCCTCCGAGCCTTCCCACTTGTGCTTCCATTCCGAACGTGACTCCCAGGCATCCTCCCCATGCTGTTTCACCCCAAATGCCCACCCTCCCAAAGGCCCTGCCTGAGCGCCCCCGCCCCAGGCTCTCGGTCACCCTGCCCTGTTTCCTTGCTTCCGAGCACTTAACACCAGCCCAAATCACCTTATTTCTTGATTGCTTCACTTTATTGTCTGTCTCCTTCCACTGAAACGCCAGCAGCTTGAGAACAGGGGTCTTCTCGCTCTTGTTTGCTGACTCAGTGTACACAGGGCAGGTACTCAGTGAATGTCGCCGAATACGCGCCTGGATGGATGGATGAATGGAAGGCGGGCCAGGTGGCTGGGGGGGTGGATGGACAGAGGGAAGACCGTCTATAGGATTTAAAACGCACCGTGTCAAGATTGCTATTGTTGATAGGGGCACATCTGGGGGGACGCTGGCTGGGTAGCCGAATCCGCACCCAGGCCAGCTGCCGCCAAGGGAGGCCCAGGCCCAGGGGATTCTGGGAAAAGAATATTCTGGATAGGGCCAACAGCTGTTCTCTCTGCTTTAGAAATGTCCAACCTCATGGTTTTCAGTGTTTGTGAGAGATTGCTCTAATTTTGTTCTCTTTTTTTTTCCATAACTTTTTCTTGGGATGGGGAGAGATAGACCAGTTTTCCGGAATTCCTAGAAGACTGTTTCTCTACTCCGCCTGAAAGCTGACATTAGTAATTCATTTGGGGGAATTAAGCATGGGCCTTCCGCTGTTTCCTCTTCAAATATAACTATCCTCTGCAGAAGCCCCAGTTGGTTGCCGATTCTCCCCGTCTCGCTTGGGCACAGAACCCCAGTGTAGTCCTTGTATTTGGAAGCAGGTGCTTCAGGGAGGCCAGGCCCAGCCCCAGCCCGGGAGGGGACCTGTGATTAGTGTGAGCTATCTGCAGGACCTCCAACCCCCAGCCAGTGCTTGGGTTAGGAATGGGGCTCTGAGGAGCTTTGGAGGGTTTCCCTCACTTTTTTTTTTTTTTTAAGATTTTTTATTTATTCATTTGAGACAGAGATAGAGAGAGAGAGCACAAGCAGGGGGAGAGGCAGAGGGAGAGGGAGAAGCAGGCTCCCTGCTGATCCAGGAGCCTGATGCAGGGCTCGATCCCAGGACACTGGGATCACGAACTGAGCCGAAGGCAGATGCTTAACCATCTGAGCCACCCAGGCGCCCCATCCCTCACTTTTAAAGACATACATGAGGAGCATCTGGGTGGTGCAGTTGGTTAAGCATTCAACTCTTGGTTTCGGCTCAGGGTGTGATCTCAGGGTCATGAGATCAAGCCCCACGCTGGGCTCTGTGCTCGGTGCAGAGTCTGCTTGAGACTGTCTCCTTCTCCCTCTGCCCCTCATGCTTGTACTCTCTCTCTTACTCTAAAGTAAATAAAATAAATAAATAAATAAATAAAGACATATGAAGGGACCTGGGTGCCTCAGTTGGTTAAGTGTTTGCCTTCTGCTCAGGTCATGATCCCAGGGTCCTGGGATTGAGCCCGCATCAGGTTCCCTGCTCAGTGGGGAGCCTGCTTCTCCCTCTATCATTCCCCACTGCTTGTGCTCTCTCTCTTTCTCTTGCTAAAAAGAAAGAAAGAAAGAGACATATGTGAAGGAGTGCACCTGTGTTGTGTCCCTTTTCTTGATCCTCAAAAGGATCAAGGTTTATTTCACACACAGAGGCAGAAGCATGGGAGGGCACACATGGCAGAAGCTGGGGAAGGTGGTTTCCATTCTCCAGGGGTGGGCAGGGCCCAGCAGGAATGTGCTCCGATCCAGGGGTGCCCAACCCTGGACCTCCTAAAACATGCCCACTCCTGAGGCCCTACCCATTCAGGTTGTCTGATTCTCAGGGGGTGGGGTCTGGATCTCTGTGGGGTTGATACCCCTGCCCCCCATCTTCCCAGTTTTTGGAGACGTGGGGAGCCTGTGAGCTGCAGAAACAGGCCAGGGGCAGGGAAACCCTCTTGACAGTGGCCCGGAAATGCCTTGCCAGAGATGCTAGAAGCCCTTGCCCTTGCCATCCTGAAGGAGCCAAATCGATCTGCCTCCTTCCTTTCCTGGGACTGGAAGGAAATTTGTGAGGAAAGCACAGCCCTGGGTGATAGACCTTCGGGGGCAGAACATTCAGAGCGCGTGCACATCGGGTCGTCCCTGCTGAGGACTCTCCGAAGGTTCGGGAGGCCACCGAGCCTGGGGTCTCCTGTGGACAGAATGCTCGTTCTCCCTCAACCTCTGCTGAGGCTCGTGTGGAAGCGGTCCTCCCAGGCTGGTTCCGAGGAGCAATAAACTGAAAGTTCCTCAAAAAGCACCAGGGAGATTAGAGATTGCCATTCTTTCTTAACTTTTGCTACTTTTCTTTCATAGTTCTGGTTATGACTTCCACCATTCCCTGTGGGGGACGGAGGTAAAGAGGCAGAGAATCCAAATCAGAGAGAGAGAGAGAAAGAGGCACAAACAGAAAAGACACTAAAAAATGACAGAAACCAGAAGACAGACACAAGTTCTTTCTTTCACTGGTTAAAAAAAAAATACTCATCAGGAACCTGCTATGTGCGGGGCCTGCACACACACCCCTAATGAGTACACCACGAGACGGAAGCCTGTTTACACCATCTCCCCAGCCCCCCCCCCCCCCCCCGCCCCCGCGCTGGATTTTAGGCAGGAGGATAAAAGGCATGCTGTTCCCGATCAGGCCAGTAGGTGGCGCTATGTCAGAGGGAAAGCTAGGGGAGTCGTTGGCGTTGATAGCCACCTACGAACATAAATTCCATTTCATCTAGTTTTCTGAGTGCCATTATGTGCAGGGCACCAGGCAGGACACTCGCGGGTACATAGGATGAGAAATGCACGCTCCTTGTCCTCATGGAATTTACTGTGCCATCGGGGATTGGAAGGACAAGATCCCAGGTCACAAAAAAAGGGGGAAGGTGGTAAGTGCCTCAGGAATGGTTCAAAGGAAGAGCTGCGTGGATCTTAGAACTAGAGACTGCAGACAAGCTATCTCCCACCTGCTCACATTGTACCACAGGGAACAGAGAAGGGAGCTAGGTGACTGACCCGTGGTCCTATGGCAATTCCAGACTCCCGATCTCCTGACTCCTACACCTGTGCTCTTTTCGCCAAACATTCTGTCTCAATAATTGGAGCTGCTGCCCCATCCTGAGATTCAACATTCTGCCTTAGTTTAGCCATTACCTCCCTACAAAATGCCTTCTTTGATGCCTCCTGCAGGGCACTCCACTAGCTCAGTGCTCATCCAGGGAGAGCAGCTGTCCTCATCAAGCATCCTGTGAGGCTGGGGTCAGCTCGCACCGCTCAGGAGAGCTGACTGTGTGCGCCTCTACCCAGAGACGTCATGTGGGTAGCTCAAAAACAGCCATGGTGGGAGTACTCACACCATGGAAATCGGCAACAGCTATAAATCAGAGCCTTCCCCTTGTCCCCCCACTGTCCAGGGACTGCACACCACTGAATTAGCATCCCTGCTTTATGGAGGAGGTGAGGTCATCTGCCAAAGAGACACAGCTTATAGGTGGTGGAGCTGAGACCCGGCCCAGGCGGTCTGGTCCTGCGGTGCTCAGCTTAGGGCAAAGTCAAGAGAACCCAGAGCCACTTGGATGCAGAGGGGTCTAGGCTGATCCCTGGTTTCTCACGTGGGTGCTACCCCATGCTGACGTCATTAGCTTGATGTCACTCTTGGAACAAGAAGCAGTTTGGGCAAAATGATAACTAGTCCAGCTTCGGATAGATTGGATTTGAGGCACGGTGTGGGAGAGATGCTCACACTTGGAGGCCAGGGGAGAAGTCGGCTCAGGACACTAAGATAGGCAGGATAGAGGTCTGTTCTTGACTCAACTGACATAACCTAGCTAGAAACATTTTCCTTTCTTAGAGTATTCAGGTAAGAAGTGAGAGGTTCACCCTTCCGTATGTTTTTCCTCATCTGTGTCGACATTCAGGCATGACCCGGCAGGGCAGGAGTGGGCACCAGGCCCTCTTGCTCACATTTGCTCCCTGGTCAAGGTGCAGAGTGAGCACTCAGTACTTGCTGAATAAATGAGTGACAGGATTTCACCCTCAGCACTGCCGTGGACCACACATCAAAACCTAAGTACATGCCTCATAACTTCTAAGATTATCTAGAATGCTGGCATTGTTATAAGAGTGTGGATTTGGGGGATGCCCGGGGTGGGGGCTCAGTCAGTTAAGCATCTGCCTTCAGCTCAAGTCATGATCCCAGGGTCCTGGGATCGAGCCCCACATCGGGCTCCCTGCTTGGCGGGGGGCCTGCTTCTCTCTCTGCCTTCCACTCCCCCTGCTTGTGCTCTCTCAATCTCTCTCTCACAAATAAATAAATCAATAAAATCTTAAAAAAAAAAAAGAGTATGGATTTGGAATCAGAAATTACTTTCTTTTTCTTTTTAGCATTTTTAGAGCTAGAAGTGAGCTTAGGCATCATCTCTTACAATGTCCCCATGGAATTTCTTGTGCCACGGGGATCTGGAAGGACAAGGTCCTAGGTCAGGAAAACAGGGTGAAGGCAGTTAGTGCTTCAGGAGAGGTTTCAAGGAAAGGCTGTGCAGATCTTAGGACGTCCGAGGTGGCCAAGGAGCCAGTTTCCCTGTGAGGAGCCGAGGCCCAGAGACCGGGTACGGGAGAGCACCCACTCCTGGCTCACTGGCCCGGCCTGCCGTGCGCTGGCCTGTTTACTGCCCCGCTCTGGGCCTCGGTTTGTCCCTCCTGTAAAAGGAGAGACTGTGCTCTGGTTCTGGGCGGGGGATGAGTCGATGAAAATCCATATAACAGGAAGACAATTTGGGTAGATGAGCAGACAGAGCCCTGGATAACCAACCTGGGAGGCTACAATATGCAAATGAATGGATTGTGGCTTTCCTCCTGGTTGGCTGAAGGGGCCCCGATGTCACAATGTGTGGGGTTTCTCCACTCCAAAGGATTGTGTCTCTAGCCCCCCCCCCCCCGCAAAAAAAATAAATAAATAAAAAAATTCACGGACCAGACGGGTCTCTTAGCTCCCTCTCTTTGTCGAAACGGGGAAGAGAAACGATGGAACCGCTTTACCACGCTGGGTCCATCCTCATGAAGGTGAACACCTTACAAGGGAAGAAGATGGTGGAGAGCGGCCTCCAGTCTGGAGACTTTTCCCTCCCTCAGTCCTGGCCTTCCTGCCTCCTGCCGCCGGCGGACCTGGACAGCCTGCAGCGGAAGGTGGCCGGGGTACAACGGGAGCTGGAGGACTTTAAGGAGGAGGCGCTGAAGGCCATCCACTACCTGGAGGACGCCTTCTGCGAGATGAACGGGGAGCTGGTGCAGCAAGGGGAGCAGGCGGCCCGCGTGAAGCAGCGGCTGAGGGAGGAGGAGGACCGGGGCATCGTGCGCAATAAGGTCCTCACCTTCCTGCTGCCCCGCGAGAAGCAGCTCCGGGAGCACTGCAAGCGGCTGGAGCGCATGCTGCTGGGCTCGGGCCGGGATGCGCTCGGCGCCCCCAGGAAGATCCAGGCAAACTGAGGCCTCCTCCAGCGCAAGCCCAGCTTCCGGCCGAGCAGCGAGTAGAAGACGGTTTTTTTTAAATGGAAGGACCAACCCTAAGTCCCTGTCCATTTGCTCCCCCTTCCCCATGTCCACTGCTTTCCTTCTACCTCAATAACACCTTGCTGAGAGGCGAAAAGGCCCCAGTATGTTCTTTGGGTGAAGCTCCGTTTGCCCAGCATCACCACGGAAGGAGGTGCCCCAATCCTCCGTCTTTCAGACACCTGTAACTTTCACCGTTAATTGTTTTCCTGTTTGTAATGGTGATATTGCTCAAATGTATAACATGGTGTTTTTTTAAATCTTCTTAAATTGATGTGTTGAACAGATTTACCTTTCTTTTGATGACTCGAGCCTCTCCTGGTCGTGACTCGATGCATGGTCCGCTGAGAGGGGTCGATCGTTCGCCCGAGCCCCGAGCGGCCTCTGAGTACTGCACCTTTGTAGTTCAAGTCCCCGGCCCAGTGAGCTTTTCTGCCTGCTTTCCTTGTTAGACCGTCGTCATATCTCACTTGTCTTTGTTGACTTCAGAGCACCTGAACTTCCTCTGCACTTAGTCCGCAGTCTGGCCAAAGAGATCAGAGACTGAGCTCATTAGGGCTCGGATGGGTGGGGGTCCTAAGAGCTTAGTGCGCAGACGCACTGAGCCATGGCCCCTGTGAGGTGGGTTGTAGAGCAGTGCGGCTGGTTTTCACGTCTGACCCACGGAGCAGGAACGGTTACGGTGCCCAGACGTTTATCGGGCTGTGTATACACACCATCCCACCTGCCGCTCCAGGCACCTCTGGGAGCAAGCGTTGCTTCCCCATTGTGCACAGGGGGCAGCTGACTGCAGCTCAAGTCCGGTCCTCTGTGCTCATCATCCTGCTGCCCCTGTGGAACCACATCAGGCTCTTCATGGACCTGCTCTTCTGGCGGGTTGAGACGGTCACAGAGGTGACTCGGGGCTTCCTTCACTGTCACTGTGCTTTTTATTTTCTATGAGACTCTGTTTCATCGAGTCGCATATCCTCTCTCTGGTTCCCCCCGCCCCCCCAAATGCTGCCGTGCAACAGGGATTCTCCCCTAAACAGCAGAAGCGAGGTGCCTGGAGGCCAGAGTCAGCACCTGAGCCGAGCCGGGCCTCTGTCCTCCCAGTCTGGGTCTCATAGCCCCTGCCAGATCCTCTGACATTCTCCTTCAGCCCCGTCTGCCCTCCTGTTTCATAGAATCTCTCCCAACGAGATTCGAGCAACTGGAACCCCCACGCTGACCTTCACAAAAGGACCCCGTGACCCACCGCTGATTGCTATATCCATCCATCACCGTCCACCCTGGAGGGTCGCACCCCTATTTTAACTTCAGACTGTTTCTACCTTGGAAGGTGTAGCTGAAGGACTAGTAATAGAGACAAGAGCGAGCACCACTCCTGCGGCTCGCTTACAGTTGTCAAGAATGTGCTGTTTTCCAGGCCCCAGGCTCAGCCCCTCGAAGGCGGGTACGGCCATAACCTTCACTGTCAGACTCCGAGGAAACCATAGCTCAGAGAGGCAAAGTCGCCCAAGGTCACACAGCTGGTAAGTGGTAGGGCTGAGATTTGAGCCTAGGAATGTCTAACTTTAGAGGCCTTGCTTGTTTTAACCAATATAGAGTATTTTGGGAACTTTATGAATATCTGCTAAGCACTCCTTGAGTAGATGAGATGAGCATCCTGATATTGCTGAGGTGAGCTCTGGGAGAAAGGACTGTTTTGTGGGGGAGATTCCTATACCTTTAGGCCTTGTGGGGGATGCTTGTGTGTGTGTGTGTGTGTGTACAAATGTATCTGAAAAGAACTTGATGGGCCAAATAGAAGAAGAGGTTTAAAAAATCAAATGCTGGGGCCCCTGGCTGGCTCGTTCAGTAGAGCATGGGACTCTTTTTTTTTTTTGCTATATTTACTTTTTTTTTTTTTTTTTTAATTTTATTATGTTATGTTAGTCACCATACAATACATCATTAGTTTTTGACGTGGTGTTCCACGATCCATTGTTTTCGTATAACACCAGTGCTCCATGCAGTACGTGCCCTCCTTAATACCCATCACCGGGCTAACCCATCCCCCCTCCCCCCTCCCCTCTAAAACCCTGTTTGTTTCTCAGAGTCCATAGTCTCTCATGGTTCATCTCTCCCTCCAATCCCCCCACCTCATTTTTCGAGCATGGGACTCTTGATCTCAGGGTCGTGAGTTCAAGCCCCACACTGGGTGTAGCGCTCACTTAAAAAAAAAAAAAATCAGCTGCTTTGTACAAGAAAATTGGCTCTAATGCGAATTCATGTGGAAAAAGCTTTGCATCAACTGCAGGTTCAGTGTGTTAATACGGCCGCTCAGGATCGATGGTGTTCATGGGAGTTCTGCAAAGAAAGGTAAAAGAAGCACAGGGTGGAGTCCAGGAGAGACCAGGTATAAGCTTCCAGTTGTCCCCTCCCAACAGAGCTGTGGGGACCATGCTTAATTTTCCCAGCAGCAAGGTGTGACAACGCGTATGGCGTACTGTCAGCCATGGGGGCTCACCCGAGTCTTGGTGTCCAGGGTGTTTACTGGTGGTTCATCACCTGGCCTGGACCACCCCGTGGCTGACCTTGCTCACTCAATCTCTAGCCCCTCCCCAGGTCAAGCTGACACAGAGTGAATCACATGTTAGCATTAACTATCCCGTGTGGCCCAAGGCCCCAAGTAAACAAAGACAGTCTTATCAGACAGCAGATTGCAAGGGCTTAGAGGTTATCTCCCAGGAGCCCGTCAGGGGGGCCAGACCTTTCTTTGAACGTGCAAGATTGGAACATCCCACAGCTGCTGAGCCACCCTTTACTGCAGGGCACACGAACCCCACCCACGCTGGTTTTTGTTTCTTCCCTGGGACTGAAACCAGCTTCCCGCTAGCATCTATCTTTCGTGGCTAGTACCGGCCCAGAGAATTTGTTCATCTTAACCCTTCTCTTAACTGTTGGAGGGGACCCTGAATCCAGCAGTTGTAATAAACTGTAATCACGTGTATAACAGCTCTTTTTACTCTGCGAAGAGTTCTAGTCAATCATTGAACTTGAGGTGGTCTTGGGGACCCATGACACCATGTCAGAGGCACTTGACATTTCATCCACAATCACCTTGTGAGCGAGGCACTGTTACCCGCAGGAGGCATGGAGGGTAAGTACCTAGCCTAGGATATACAGCAGGACTCCAGAGCTCCCTCTCTTGACCACCATCCCACACCAAAGGCAGGGACTTGCAGTGACGGGGCCGGCCCTCTTTGCTGGGAGGTCCCGTCCCCAAGGCCCTCCCACTGCGAGGCAGTGAGGTTGTCCTGGAGTGATGAGGAGGGGGAAGTGCTGGAGGAAGAGGCAGGAGGCTCGTGAATTTCCTGGCTTAGAGAGCTCAGGTGCACCTATGTCCGGGTCGGGTTAGACAGGTGCCCCGCCTGGACAGGGTGAAAGTCTCAGTGACCTGTCCTGGTTTTCTCTTTTTTTTTTTTTTTAAAGATTTTATTTATTTTTATTTGAGAGAGAGAATGAGAGAGAGCGAGTACATGAGAGGGGGGAGGGTCAGAGGGAGAAGCAGACTCCCTGCCGAGCAGGGAGCCCGATGCGGGACTCGATCCAGGGACTCCAGGATCATGACCTGAGCCGAAGGCAGTCGCTTAACCAACTGAGCCACCCAGGCACCCCGTGTCCTGGTTTTCGCTGCGGCAGGGTTTCAAGCTTGCTTCTCTGTCGGGAGCTTTCAGCTGCAAGCCACCAGATGCCCATTATGCTGACTTCTTTGAGACTATTTTTTTTTCTCATGTAACAAGACATCTGAAGTAGATGATTGGTTCAGTAACTCAACAATGAAGGTCTGAATTGGTATCCCTACATCCTCTTTCCCCCTTCCTCACCACCCCCTCCCAGCCCAGGGTCACGTGATGATGTCATCGCTCAGGAGTTCCAGAACTGTGTCATCACGCAATGACTTCCAACTCGGGAAAGAAGTGGCAGAGCTTTCCTTGCAAGCTTCCTGTTCATCAGAGAGGAAACCCTTTTGCAGAATACCCCCCAGCAAATCTTCTTTGACATCTCTTTGGCCAGACCCGGGCTGTTTGCCTATCCTAAACCAATTGTGGGCAAAGAGGAAAGCAATGGCCACAACTCAGCCCCGCTGGGCACCTCAGTGACCCAAGATCTGAGCTTCCAGCAGTGAGCGTTGCTGTTGGGTGGTAACCAACCGCACCGGCCACAACCTCAGTCTTACCTTTTCTACTTAATAGACACAAAGGGTCAGGGTGCCCGGGAGCTCAGTCGGTTAAGCGTCTACCTTCGGCTCAGGTCATGATCTCGGTCGTGGCATCGAGTCCCATGTCAGGCTCTGCGCTCAGTGGGAAGTCTGCTTGGGATTCTGTCTCTCCCTCTCCCTCTGCCCTTCCCCCCATTGCGTGGGCGCTCTCTCTTTCAAATAAATCAAAATCTAAAAAAAGAAAGAAAGGAAACAGATGGTTTTCTCCCTGTGTATAGCCGTAGTTCTCAAAGGTTTTGTACAGCTGCAATGCTCGGCTTGCTCCTCCTGGGCGCTCCCAGCAGTCACAGCGCTGCCGAGGTCTTAACGCACATCGTTCCACCTGCGGGCGCCCGGCCGGCTCAGTCAGTTCAGCATCTGACTCCCGATTTCAGCTCAGGTCATGATCTGGGGGACATGGGATGGAGTCCCGTGGTGGGCTCTCCACTCAGCAGGGAGTCGGCTTGAGATTTTCTTTCTCCCTCTCAAATAAATAAATAAATCCTAAAAAAAAAAAAAAAAAAAAAAAGACACATTGGCTCCATCTTAGGAAGACCCATGGCAGCCAAGGGAGCCCTCCCCGGGACGCCAAGTCCTGTGTCTGCAGCAAGCTGGGAGCTCGGGTGAGAGGCAAGATGGCTTAGTGCAGGAGAGCTGAACACGGAGCGCTTCACACTGGGAGGTAACCTCAGTTGCCACAACTTCAGTCTTACCTGACAACTAGCCCCGGGAAGAAGAAAGCTCTGAGGAACAGCAGAGCTGGGCAGAATTCGGTGGTGTGGGTGGGAAGCCAGGGTGTGGGTCTGGGCACTGGCTCCATTCCACATGCAGAACGTGACCTCCTGTTCGGATCCAATCCATTTAGTAATCCCTGGAGGGCTAAGAGCAGCAAACCTTGGGCATCATTCCTGCCCCTTCGACATTCATCAGGTGTGGATCTTTCCTTGTTTCTCCCTGGAAAAACAGTTTGGCAGCATCTCAACATGTGGAGCGGAGAGTTATCATGTGACCCAGCAATTCCACTCCTAGGTATGTACCCAAGAGAAATGAATACATATGTCCATACAACACTTATACATGAATGTTCATAGCATTAGTCGCAATAGCCCGAAAGGAGAACAACCCAAATGTCTATGAATGGATAAATAAAAGGTGGTACATCCATACACCAGAATATTATTTGGCCATAAAACAGGAAGGAACTACTAATCATTTAATATTGTGCTAAGCGAAAGAAGCCAATCACAGAAGGCCATATGGTATATGACACCATTTACGTGAAATGTCTGCAACAGACAAATCTATAGAAACAGAAGGCAGATCAGTGGGTGCCTGGGGCTGGGGAGTGAGGGTGTGGGACAGCAACTGTTAGTGGATATGACAAAGGTCCTCTAAAATCTCTGTGCACTTTAAATAGGTGAATTGTATGGCATGAGAATCATATCTCAATAAAGCTGTTAAAAAATAAAGTGTAAGTACAAATACACAGTGAAAAAACAGAAATGATGCTATGATTTAAAATTCAAATCCCTTTTAATATCAAAGAGACACAAATCAAGACAAAGATTATTTTAAATTGTTTTTACCTTATGGACATTCTGGAGCCACAATTTACTTGGATTGCATTTGTAAAAAGTGCCTGACTCAGAGACTGGCACGTAACAGGTGTATCACAAATGATAATTGAATCAAAACTGCAAGTAAGGCACAAAATGTTGCGATTGATGACCTTGATTGACCTCCACCATCTCCAAGAAGTCTCAGGAGCATGGCAGTGTGTGGAAGACATTCTATTATGCCCAACTGTGTGCTTGACTCCCCTCTCCAGGGTCATAGGAGATGGAAATGCTAGATGGAGATCAAACCCCACCGCTCCCCTCCAGACCGGAAGACACCTTCGATGGGGTAAAGACAGCTTCAGGACCATGTCGCTCAAGTTGCTGTCTACAGCTGTCACGTGACCAGGAGCCAGTAAAGAGGTCTTATTCAGAGGTCTGTCTCTGGCATATCTTGTCTCCAAAAGGCTTCACTCTTGTAAGATCTCTTGGTTGACCTCTTGCTCATCTCACCTTCCTTTGGACTTCCTTTCAACAACAGGAAAGGGTACTGGATAGGCATACCGACCCTGCAGGCAAACCACCCTGGTTTGAATACCAACCCTGCCCTCAACTTCTGTACGGCACCGGGATGTTACTTCACCCCTGTGGCACCGTCCAATAGAACTTACTGTGATGACGGAAATGTTCTAGAATTCTGAGCTGTCGATATTGCCCTAGTACTCGCGTGTGGCTATCGAGCTCTTGAAATGTGGTGAGTGAGATTTAGGAACTGAATTTTAAAATTGTATGTAATTTTATTTATTTATTTATTTTTTAAGATTTTTTTAAAATTTATTTATTCATGAGAGACAGAGAGAGAGAGAGAGAGAGAAGCAGGCTCCCAAGAGTCAGGGAGCCCGATGCGGGACTCGATCCCAGGACCCTGGGATCATGACCTGAGCCGAAGGCAGACGCTTAACCATCTGAGCCACCCAGGCGCCTGTAATTTTATGTAATTTTAATTAGCCATATGTGGCTAGTGGTGAGCCTCAGTTTCCCCATATTTCCCAAGGGGATAACGGCACTGCCTACCTAGTTGGGATTGTTGGGTGAATTAACAGAGGAAATAGAGGTATGGCAGGATAATTGACTGAGATTTTAATTACAGTTTGGTTCCCTAATCCACAGATAGGCTGTGTTCCCTGCCGCAGGGACTCTTGTTTGTGGGGCCCCAGACAGATGCTTTGAGAAACCCAGAAGGGAATCTCGGCATTTGTGCTGGGAAGCGTAAGTTACGGAGAGAAATTTGCTGGATCAGCCCAAAGTGCAAGGTGATGGAAGCAGGTGTTGGGAGTGCAGAAGGTGGAGGCCGGCTCCCAGGGAGAGGCCGGATCAGGAGGCTGGATCTTTGCATCCAGCCTGGTGTGCCCGGCTGGGTGTGTGCGAGCACAGGGCTCCTGTCCTCAGGCTGAGGCAGGCTGAGTCTCTCTCTCTGTCTCCACTGAAAGCACAAAGAGGGTTCCTTTGGGAGATAGCTGGCATGTTGTCATTTGGAAAGACAGTCAAGTCAAAGCTCATAGGGGCTGAGGTTTAAAACCAAGGTCCAAGTGGAAATGCCACCTACCCGGGCTGGAATCGGGCCTTGAGGGCGAGGTTGCAGAGTCTGAAGGTCAGAGCCGGGAGCCACAGCCCCAGAAACAGAAGAGGTTTCTGGCACGGGCCAGCACGGCTTGAGGCGTAGGATGGGGAGTCCAGCTAGCCCAGAGTGGACGCCTTGACTTTCAGACATGCCTTCTTGTCGAAAAGGTTTTCAAAGACGCTCTGACAAGCTGGGGTGCGAGAGAGACAGGGAAGGCAGGCCCCGTCCCTGACACTCTGAGAGAGGAACAAAGCTGGTTTGTGGTTCCAGTGTCCTTGGCTTGTCTGTCACCAGCCTGCCTGGTTACTGCTTCGGGAGGGGCATGGCCCCATTTCTGGGTTTGACAGTTCTCGTGGAGTCAAACCTGTCTCTACTAAATAAATTAGATCTCTCCAGGGCAGATCAATATT
This sequence comes from Phoca vitulina, assembly GCF_004348235.1. Lineage (NCBI taxonomy): Eukaryota > Metazoa > Chordata > Mammalia > Carnivora > Phocidae > Phoca > Phoca vitulina. The sequence continues at coordinate 10,853,330 of NW_022589743.1, read as the reverse complement.
TAATGTGGGGTTTAAAAAGACCGACTCAGGAAATGAGTTTAAAAGTGGAAAATTTGCCTTAGGTAGCAATTTCTGAAATACAGTGGTATCAGGGGACAGATTATTCAAACCCAAGCCATGGATAATATAAAAACAGTTGAACAAGCCGAGTTTTGCTTCCTGTGCCTCGGTGACTCTGAATCCCCAGCTCTCTGGGTGCTACTCACAGGGCATTATCAAGCTGGAAGAGGCCGTCTTCTGTGACAGTCTCCTCCCAAGACGGCCAACTCCCGCACAGCGGCCCCTCTCTCACCTGTGCCAGACATCACTAATCAATCCGGGCCTCTTTCCTCTCCAGGTGGAGGCAAACTCATTTTTCCTCAACACCACACTCCAGGCGGGCACCATCTATCAGCCAGCGTGCACCTGATGTGAAATTTATTTCCCATCCTCCCTTAGTCCAAATTCCTCCTTTAACAGAGGAGAAGCTCAAGGTTACACAGTGAGTTAGGGGCCAGTCTAGGACCAGGATCCAAGTCTTGCTCTTGAGCAGACTTTTTTTCCCCTCCCACATGAATGCATGAGAGGTTGGGGTTCCATCAGTGATCCTTTTACTGACCCCTCTGTGAGCAGCACAGGGCTTTCCTGGAGCGGCATTGAATACTTTGTTCTAGAGATAAAATTGTAGAATTTCACAGCTAGAAAGTGGCTTAGTGGTCATCTGGTTCTACTTGTTCCATCGTGGGAAAAATGAAAACTCAGAGAAGTCAGGTGACTTGCCTAAAGACACACAGCTGGTTGCTCTCTTCTCTCCAATATGCCTTCCAATTCTAGAGCTCTCATTTTGAGGCCTTGGACAAATCACCCCAATGTTTGGAGCTCCCACAGTTAGAACCTCAGTGCCTAGAGTTGCAAAAAGTATGCATAGTAAGAAATGTACAGCATCTATTTTTGATAGATATTTGTTCTAATATTCTAATAATATTAGAAATATTATTATTTCTAATAATATTTTGTTTGCATTTTTATGCAAAAATTGGTTGGTATTCTCCAAACAAATAGTAAATGGGAAACTAGATTTGTGCTGGGCCACGGAGAGGTGTCTGTGTTCTGTGAACATCTTTTCAATGATTTTTTTTTGGTATGCACGTGTGAGCAGGAAAATGATGGTCCCTAAGAGAGAAAAGAAGCCTTCTCTCCCCAGGGTGGAGGGGCAGGGCCAGGTTTAATGTGACTGGTGTGGCCTCCACTTTCCCATCCATAAAATGGCAATGATGATACTTGTCCTCCCATCTTCAGAGGCAGATCGTAAAGGTCAAATGGAATAACGTCTGGGAGGGAGTTCTGAAAGGTAAGGGATTATTGTGACAGGCAAAGGGGACGAAGCTGGCAGATTGAGGCGAGGTTCTCAGGAGTGAGGGGCTGGGGAGGGTGACGAGGAAATAAGATGCTGCCTTGGCACCAGAATGCTGGCAAGAATTTCCATGCCCTCATTACCACGGCGCTCCTGTCAGATTTAAACCCATCTCTGCTTTACTGCTCGAGCTGCCGCGATATTTTAGGAACGGCAGCCCAAAGGAACGCCACGTTTGAAAAAGGTCGCTTTCCTGAATTTGCCACCGGGTATTATTTTTATGCCATTGTGCTGTTACCCAACTTCAAAATATACATCATATTTATATTGCCTCTGCTAAGCATATATTTTTATTTTATTGCTTACCGTGTGGGTGACATTTGGTTATTGAGAATTGGACCCGGTTGTTGTTGTTGTTGTTGTTTGTTATCCTTCCTTTCGTAAGTGCTTGCTCTGATGTATTAATCTTTACAAAAGGAATGAGACGGGGACACATAAGCATTCACACTCACACACACTAATCACATTGCCATTTTATCTCACTTTGCGGGTGTGTGGCTACATTTATAAGAGCCGACAGATCTGAAATAGGTGGTCTGAACTGATTCAGGTGGGGAACGATGAAGCCCGCAGCCTCCTGGGGAATCGGCTGAGGGAGAGAGAGAGAGAGAGAGCGAGAGAGCACCTTTTGTCTTGTTTGTGAAGGACACACCAGGCAAGAGGCAAGGATGGAACCATTGTGAGTCTGGGCTGGAAGGGGCCCTGGGGATATATTTATAGGTCTATAAAAATATAGACATGTGTTTTATAGATATTTTATATCTTATACATTCATCTATCTATCCAGCACCTCACATAATTCCTGATCCTGGGCTCAATAATTGGTTATTGAATTAAGGAACCAAAGAATAGTTCTATCAACAATTTGTTGAGGTTGTACTCTGTGCAAAACATTTTACATGCCTTCTCTCTCAGGGCCCCCAGCATCCCTGCCAAGCAATGTCATGATTTCCATTTTAAAAAGAAAGGAAACGGGGCTCCTCAAAAAGGGAAACATAGAATTGTCATATGACCCAGCAATTCCACTCCTTTTTTGGGTGTGTACCCAAAGGAATTGAAAGCAGGGACTCAAATACTTGTACCCAAGTGTTCCAGCAGCATTATTCACAATGACCAAAAGGTGAAACCATTTCACGTGTCCATCAACAGATGCATGGATAAACAAATTGTGGTCTATTGATAAAACAGAATATCATTCTGCCATAAAAAAGAATGGATTGCGATGATAACGTGCTATGACGTGGATTAACCTGGAAAACACGGTAAGTCGAAGGAGCCAGAAACGAAAGGTCACATAGTCCATTTATAGGAAATGTCCAGAATAGGGAAAGCCACGGAGAGAAGGCAGATTTGTGGTCGCCAGTGGCAGGGTTGGCTGGGGAGTAACTCCATGATAGATTTGGGGGGTTTATTGTGAGGTATTTAAAATGTCTGGAACCAGAAGGAGGTGGTGGGTGCACCACACTGTGAACGGACTACACGCCACTGAATTGTTCACTCTAAGATGGTTCGTTTTATGGTATGTGAATTTCACCTCGATTTTAAAAAGGGAAACTGAGTCTAGAGGGTGTGGCAGATCAGTTACATCGGCAGCCCTATTACCCTCCCCCGTGTCTGTGCCGTTTGCACTGTGGCTTTTTTTTTTTTTTTAAGATTTTATTTATTTATTTGACAGAGAGAGAGACACAGCGAGAGAGGGAACACAAGCAGGGGGAGCGGGAGAGGGAGAAGCAGGCTTCCCGCGGAGCAGGGAGCCCGATGCGGGGCTCGATCCCAGTACCCTGGGATCATGAACAGAGCCGAAGGCAGTCGCTTAACCGACTGAGCCACCCAGGCGTCGCTGCACTGTGGCTTTATAGGGCCTCTTCCGTTCTGACTCTGGACTTGGCCAAATGACTCTCTGATCAATGGGACGGCAGCAAACTTAATGGAGAGGCTTGGAAAAGCCCACATGTGTTTCCACTCACTGTCTTGGACTTAAACACCTCCATGGAGAACGGGCTTGGGCTAGCCTTCTGGAGGGTAACGTGGAGTGGAGCCAAGTCATCCCAGCCAAGGCCATCCTACACCAGCCAGCCCCCAGCCGACCTGCAGGCTGCCTGCCCATGCAGCAGCGACCTCGGCCAAGATCAGCCAAGCCTGGCTCATATCAGCAGAACGGCTCGGGCTACTGCTAGATTCGTGAGAAATAAGAACTGATTGTTGTTTTAAGCCATTAAGTTTTGAAGTGGCTGTTTAACAGTAAGAGCTAACTGGTACAGAGAGTTTGCATAACTTGCCCGAGGTCTCACATCAAGTAAGAAAAAGCAGAACTCGTTCCAAAGATGGGTTTGGAAGGCACTGTTTTATTCAGTTGTCATCTTCATTTTACAAATGAAGAAAATGAGACTCAGAAATTGTGAGGGTGGGTGGAGAGAGTGGGGCAGGGGGTGGGGTAGGGAGAGTCAGCCTCCTTGTCCTTGGTAAGGAAGGAATGTCACATGCACACCCTCCCAGCCTTCCCCCAAACCCCAACCCAATGTCGCTGGAAGGTACCGAAATGCTGATGTTGGCTTTCCAATGTGGGTTTCAAGTGGGATCTCTGTAGCTTTCCATCAGTTTTTGGCGAGGCTGCTCTCCTGCCCTGCCCTGCCATGGGCATCGCCTTGCTGGTGGAAAAGTAAGAAAGATAACTCGCTTACGTACTATTCTTCTCTCCTAAAACATTGCCCAGGTGTTATCCTGGTTCTTTAGAAGATCTTAATTTTGTGAGGCAGTGAGTTGCTGAGGGTTGCCCGATCAGCTTTGGAAACAGGGTCCCAAGGAGGACATGCAACTCACATAGGCCACCCGGTTTAGTGTGCTTGGATCCAGTTATTAAAGTGGTGCTATTTCCTGACAGTCTTTTCTTACAAAGAGATCACGGCAATGATCAGCTTACCCTCACCCCCCCGAGAAAAATGTTTCCCTCTTGTGGGAAGAGAGCCACATGGATCTACACAATCAAGTGCTGGGCGTGGGGGGAGCAGGGAGAGGAGAGGGGAGGCTTTCAGGGACTGGGGGTGAAGGAAGAGCTTTTTCAGGGCGTTGAGGAGAGGCACACCTGAGTTGCAGGATAAGAAAGAAGTAAGTAGGAGAACAAATGGGATTTTGATAAGTGCCGTTGGGGTCCATGGCTGGGAGCCTCATTGACTGAGTCGGGAATGACCCGGGGCTGTGCTCTTGGCCAGACAGTGCCCTGAGACTGAGCCACGTGAACCCACACTTTATAAGGGTTACGTCAGGCATGGGGCTGAGCCTAGTGTGAACTGGAGGTGATAAATGGGAATTCTGTCTCCAGTTCATATTCCAGCCATCACCCTGTCCACCTGGATTTGGAAAGAGACTTAAGAATATGGGGATTACCACTTACAGTGGCAGTCCTGAAGCTGAGGTCCCAGGTCCCAGCGCTCTGAGCAGCTCAGAGTAGTCTCGGAGCCTCACCAGCGTGGGCGAAGATTCGTGCAGAACCCAGGCTGGGCAGACAAGCTAGGGGTGGGATGATCACGTCCCACATAGCCCCCCTGTACCCAACAGCGTATACACAGTCCTCCGTACATCTCACACCAGATCACATGTATCGCTCCACATGCCCTATGACAGGCCACACCTACCACGGGCCACATAGACACCACTAGGCATATGCCACATCAACGCACAAGCTATACAAACACACCACATAACGCATGTCAAATACACATCCCGTCCCTCACGCACATCCCGCACAGCACGCCCACATTTCAGCACACTGCACACACAGATACCGCTCCGAGACACACCCATCACACCCCCCAACGCACGTCGCAGCCTAGGCACCGACTTTACACACCTCCCACCCCGTGCCGCACGCGCACACTCGCGTACCTGCCCTCCGTGCCCCAAGGCGCCAGCCGCCGCCGCAGCCCGCGCCACCCGCACCCGCCGCACTTCCCTTCTCACTCTGCCCCGGGAAGAAGCATAAGGGCATCTCCACGATCGTCTTCATGGCAGGAAGCCCAGCCGACGCGGGCAGTTGGTGGGGGTAGAGTGAACGCCTATAAGCGACCACATGCTTTTGGCATCGAACAAGCACCTGGGCACAATGGAACGTCGTAGGAGTTGCTGGATCTGGATTTTTTTTAAACTTTATTTAAATCAGATGATCCCTTTTTCCTCCCTGAGAAGTAAGGCCATGGGTATTGCCTTGAAGGGGTCACTGCATGGTCAGGGTGACTGACAGATAAACAGGTTATAACAAAGCCTTTCCAAAACTCTGGGGGGCCCAGCGCTTGCCAGGAGCGTCAATCTGGGCAGATCTTGCGGAGACCCCCAGGACTGGCATCTGTTGTGGGGCTTGCAGACTGAGGGCACCGACAGACTGGCCTGCTAGGGAAGCTAGGTTTATGGCAGTCAAAGATGTGGGAGGTGTGAGGGGATAGGCAGGTGGTCTCCGTGATGGCTAGGGGCTCGGCCTCGGGGGCAGAGGGGCCTGGGCGTGAGTCCTGGTCCTGCATCTCAGTAGGGCTGGGGCCTTGGGCTTTTACTCCTCCCGGGAGCTCAGTTTCCTCATATGAAAAGAGGGACAATCATAGGGCCTACCCTAAAGGGTGGTTCTGAGGGCCAGATCTAAATGAGAACCCATGTGGCTGGTGCCTGTTAAGCACACCATGAATATTGGCCGCTGTTATTATTGTGACTATTATTATCATTTTCTTTGGAGTCTGGTCCCCGAAGTGATGGGAGAAGATGAGACCCAGAGCTTAGCAGAGGGGTCAGCCTTGGAGAAGGAGAGGGGAACAGGCAGGAGGAGGAGAGCCGGGTAAGGACAGATGTGGTGAGGTAGAGGCCAGGGAGGAGGCAAGAGAAAAATGGACCCCGAGTCAGCTGGTAGAGCCTGGTGGTTCTCGGCCCTGGCTGCCGGCAGCATCACGTGGGGGACTTTTTAATAAACCCAGGCCCAGGCCCTGCCCCAGGAACCCGAAACTGGTCTGGCAGGGCCCAGGCATTGGGATCTGGGAGAGCAACCTTGACGACTGTTATGTGTACTCAGGGTCTAGGGCTCCTGTTGTAGACAAATGGCACCAGAAGGTCAGTGCCATCAAGTCCCCGGTGGGCATTCTCCTGGCTTTTTTGGGGGTCTAACATTTGAGATTGCCTTGCAGGCGAATCTCTCCACTGGATCTAACAGAGTGGACGCAGCGGCAGACTCACCCCCTCCCTGGGAGCCCCACGTCCTTAAGTGAGGGGGACTTGGCCACTGGTCTGGCTGAGGTGGGTGGAAGCAGACAACCTGAGGGTGACCAGGGGCAGGGCCCATGGCAGCTCAAGCCCTGGGCCATCTCTGGCAGCTCGTGGCCAGGAAAGGACCGGAGGGGGTGGGCCCTGCTCAGCACTCGGCACCCAAGTTCGCTCAAGCTCCTCAGCCTCAGCCAGCCCACCTCCCAGCCTCCCCTTCTGGGCTTACGCCCCAAGCCCCTCAGTCCTCCAGGCCCCTCCCTCCCGCAGGTCACAGCCCTCTGCCCGCTTACTCCTCCTCCCTCTCAGATGCACTCTTGCAAGGCACCCTCCTGGACCACCTCTCCTCCCTGGCCCTGAGCCCTGTGCTTTCCTGACACCTTGGCTCACGCCCATCTCAGCCTTTTTTCAACCCCATGTTGCAATCATCAGACTATAACCCCTTCGGGAGGAGTTTCTGGGTTATATTTATATCCTGGTATCCCTGGGCCAGCCACCGGCGGGTACTCAGTTAAATTTGTAAAGAGGTGCACAAACCACCCACACTGGAATGAAAGATGGGGTTTGTGGCTTTCTTCTCTCCACCCTGTGCCTGCCCACGCTCTGCGAGTGAGAGAGGGGCTCAGCCCCAAGGCTGTCTCTGCGGGGCCTTGGGTACAGCTGGGGGGCTGAACACGTCTGGGGCTGCTGGGTGCTGCGCACCTCTCGATTCCTGCCCTCCGAGGAGGACGAGCTCCAGCTCCGGGCCCCTCAGGACACGCCCTGGAAAGCAACGTGGCATCTCAATGAGTCTACTCGTCCGGCCTCAACTGGGATACAGAAATCTATCCTGGGTGTGCCATGCGTGAGCAAGCCTGCTTCTCCATCCCAGCTGCCCTCCTCCGGCCCTCCCCTCCTCTTTCCTTCCCTGCAGGGTCCCTCACCCTCCAGCGGCAGTGGCCGGGGTTTGGACACCTGAGAACCCCAAACCCAGGCTGGATGTGAGGTGGCTGAGAGGCTTCGGTCTCCCTGCTGAAAGCCAAGGTGGATCCAGCTGTTCGCCCTGGCCAGGGGATCATGTCCTCTTTCTCACCATCCGATGGTGAGATCCCTCTTGCTACCTTTCTTGGGGGTCAAGAGGTGGGCTGGGTTCCGGCTCCGCTACTGTCCCCTGTGTCCTCCGGCAAATCCCTGCTCCGTCGAATGAGGGGGTGGGGCTCAGTGGTCTGCAGTGCTGTGATTCTCCAGGAACTGGGACAAGCCCGAGCCCTCTCTCTGCAGGTGGCATCGGGCTGCCTCGCTCGGGGTCTGAGCTCTACCTCTGCGCCCAGTCGCATGGAAGAGGAGTGGAGGGAGCAGGCTCCATTCCCATATTGGGACAATCTGGATGGGGGCGGATAGGTGAGCCCCTAAGCTTACTCTCTCTCATACCACCCTCTGATTCCTAGAATTTGCTCCATTGCCTCTTGGGGTGGCAGGATTCTGCTCAGAGATGGACAAGGCTGCCCCTCTTCTTTGCCTCTGACCCTGAAGCCAGAGCAACCCTGGTCTGCAGCCCCTGGCGAGTCGAATAGGAGTGGAATGCTGCGCTGGGTCTCCACTTCCTCCCTGAAGGCTGGTGGTAGCCCACAGCCGGCCACGTCACTGCCCTGAGGCCTCAGGCTCGGGAGACTCTGCTTTCCCATCATCTTGACCCCCAGCCTGCTCCTCCCAGCATCCCCTGGTGCTCCTCAGAGAGTCCCTGTTCGGGGGACAAAGAGCCAGCAGTTCTGCTGGTCCAGCCAAGCTGAGGGTGGCCAAGACAGGTGGCAGCCCCCTTCTTGCCCCAAACAGATGCAATCAAGCCATCAGCCTGTCTTTTTTTCTTTCTCTCTCTCTTTCTTAATCAATTCCCATGACAAATGGGTTTGTGAAGGAGGGCAGCCTGCCCCGGGCGCTCTGCACGTCAGTCGGGACCCCAGAAGGAGCTGGATTCATAAAACTATAATGCACTATTTGAGCATATTTCCCAGTAACTGGACCCTGCAGAAAGGGGGCTGCCAGGGCCTTCCCTCCCACTAGGGAAGGCGGCTTAACCCTTCACCCCAAGTGCAGATGGAGTTGTTGCATAGCCTCCTCACGGGGCCAGGAGCTCGGCGCATCGGGGGGCATTTGGGGGTGGCACGGTTAGAAGGACGGGCGGCAACGCATGGTAACTGTGGGAACACTGGGGTCCAGCCTAACAATAAGTGAGATGCGGAACAAACAAAAAATCCGCAATTCTTCTTAGATCCATCACGGAATGGAGGTCACTGGGCAAACGGCTGCCCCCTAAATCGGAAAGACAGACGAGAGGGTATAGACAATCGCGACTCTCCTGAGCAGAAATCCTCAGGCGGAAGCCCCCGCAGGAACCGTGCTGGGGTAGAAAACTCCAGCTGTAATTGATGGGTTGCCAGAGGCTCAGTGTGGACAAGCCAGACAGACAAACACTCCAGAGGGATCCAGTCATATGCAGCTTTTGTGTGTTTTACCAAGTTCTTACAGTAAAGATTGGAGAAAGAGCCCGTCTTGCTTCCTGCACAGGGACGGGAAAAGGAGCCGTTTTGAAATACTTCAGAGCATTCTGTTTCTACTAAGCCCTGCCTTCCAGAGCAACTAGTTAACCAGAGCTTAACCTGCTGGGGATTAATTGGAGCCCGACCGACCTGGGGGCAGGGAAATGCCCGGCTCCAGCCCCCTCTAGCCTTCCCGTCCCACCTAAGGAGAGCCGAAAAGCTGAGAAGCGCTTGTGCACAGGGTCCCAGAAAGACAGCGGCCTAACCCCAGGGCTCTAGAGCGTTCCCCTCCCCTACACCTCACCCCCACGCCATGGAGGGTCTAGATGTGCTAGGGGCTCGGTCCTTTCTATGTACAGAAGAGGAAGCTGAGGCTCACGGGGGTTCAGGGACTTGCTAAGGACCCCATACGTAGCCAAATGGGAAGCAGGAGTTGGATTAGGTCTTCTCAATCCTAGACCATGGGCCAATGCAATTCCCCTTCAGCCCCCTGAGCGAGTAGTCCTCTTGCCCTGGAGCATCTTAAGGCTGAAACTCTGCTCCTTTCCCAAACCTTGGCCACAGAGGTAATTCAAAGCAGCTCACTCCGATGCCTCTCTGGGAAGCCGCCAGTGGGGAATCTAGTGGGTGCACTGTTGTAGGAAAGAGGTTTGGGGGCAGGGCACACCCGATGCCCCTCTGGGTCACTTCTGCTCCAGGGAGCTGATGTCCTGTTCCAAGGCCCTCAAGGGCCTAACCCTCTTCCCAGCCCGAGACCCAGGGGCTGAGGGATGTGAAGATGCTCAGTGAGGGTACCAGGTCTCATGGTGGAGCTGCCCGGGGCCTGCCCTGAATCCACAGCCCCCCTCCCTGCCTTTAGCACTTCATCTGGCCAACCTGGTGGGACAGATGCGAGGACACCACTTTCCCCAGACCCTCTTGCTCACAGCTGACCCTATGAGGACTCAAGGACAGCCTGTCTCCATGATGTGGGGCAATGCCCTTTGTTGGAAACTTCCAGAAGCAATTTGTGTTTCCTGGCAGAGGAAAAGGGAAAGAACTCCGGGCCTTCCATCTACTTATCCAGGGACAAACATAAGGAGAGAGTGTGGGGGTTAAGAGCTTAGGCTCTGCCCTGGGGAAATGTGGATTCAAGTCCTGATTGCAGCTGTGTGACCTTGAACACGCTCTCTAGCCTTGGTTTTTCCTTATGAAGAGTGGAGGTCATTACAGCCAATCTGTGGGGGTGCTGTGAGGAGTGAAGTGGTTTATAGAGAGCCTTAGCTCCTGGCGCCAGAAGGTGACAAACTGTTAGTACCATTATGGGGGGGGGGGCCTGCCTTTCTGGGACATCCTCTGAGAGACCATGAGTCTGCCGTGAGGCAATGCTCGAGGGTCTCCCTGGCCCACCAGCCCTCTGCTGGGTGACCTTGAGCCAGTCACTTTGCTTTACTGGGCCGAGTTTCTCCCTCTGTGAGCGGGAAGGGCCTCTTGGGATGGCTGGCCCACCCTACCACAGGCAGGAGCTCAGGGGCCCGGCCCGGGGGGGGGGGGGGGGGGGGGCCCGGGGGGGGGCAGGGGGGCCTGCAGGGAGCAGGGGGGCAGACCGAGGCCTCGAGCCCTGGGGGGCACCGTGCTAGGACAGTTGCAGACACTATTGTTTGTGAGTTTGAAATTTCCTGACAGACAGAATGAGCCATCTGAAGCGAGAGTTTCATTTCCGTGGCCGTCCGGCTCGGCCACCTCCTGGGGAAGGCACGTGAGTGACAAGCTATAATTAAAGCCTCAGCTTAAGTCCAAGTCGGAGAAGGACGGTCTTTTAGTCAAGCACTCGGGTGAGGACAGACCTTCCCGTCTGCGTGTCTTTGCAGGCCTTCTCCCCGGACACCGTCTGGCTGCTGGAGCAGGCCGGCCCTGTGCTCGTGACCTTTGCTGACCTGGCAGGAGCTCTCCCACATTCTCAGGCTTCAGCCCATCTGCCTGCTTCCCTGAGAAACCCGCAGAGCTGTGTGGATGGGCTCTGCGGCCCAAGAAGGAGGCCTTTGTGCCGAGGCCCCAGGAGGCCACGTGCCTGGGGTAGGGCTGAGGGCCCGACTGTGCCTGGGGAGCCCAGGAGTCTGCCCTGGGGACGCTGAGGCCTGGGTCAGACGACAGGGCTGCCCTCCGTTCAGCCTGCCTGAGGCTCTGAGGCATGCCTGCGAAGGGTGGGGGTGCCCCTAGATAGGGGGCTCCTGGCTTCACCCAGAAGCCCCTGCAAACCGGGGCCACCTGTGTGACCTGGCTCTGTCTACTCCCAGCTGCATCGGGCTGGGATTTCTCTTCCTCAGCAACCACCCCCTCCCCGCCCCCGCACCGTGTTTCTCTCTCTCTCTGGGCCTTACTCTTTCATTTGTTCAGCAACTATTCATCAGGGACCTGCGCTGTGCCCCAGAAACACAGTGCGAACACGAGAGAGTTTCCGCCAGCTTCCAGAGCGGCAGGCAGCTGTTAGGGCGCCGAGCGGGGCAGCTCAAGGCCCACACAGACGTGCCCACACGCCCAGGCCTCCGCGGAGCCTGGTGGGGAAGGGAGCAGGGCAGCCCCCTCCCCCACTCAGGTGTCCTGCTCTGTAGGCTGCTTCCTGCTCCGAGCCCTACCCACTGACCCCCCTACCCCCACCCGAGACGGAGAGAACTTTCCTCCTTCTCCAGCCTGGGCCGGACCGTCCGAGGCCAGTGGGTCCCAATCTCACCGATGTCCTCCTTGCCAGGCCGCCCTGACCGCTGGCCTGTTTCTGCTAGCCATGAGCTCTCTAGCTATTCCCTGGCAAGGAGGCGATATTCCTGTTTTACACCCCGGGGGCCGGTGGGGTATCAACAGGGTCCCTGACCACCCTGCGTTCGGCTAACCAGGAGCATATTTTCCCTGCTCATTTATTTATTGCGTGTGTTACTACTCTTGTCCTTCCTCATGCATTTGTGGTCATCTCGTGAAACCAGAGGGTCCCCAAGGAGCAGAATTGTTCCTTCCACTTCTTTAGGGACTCTTTCCTGAACGAGCATGTGGTGGGGGAGCGGCAAGGGCCGGATGCAGGCTGGAGAGTTGCTCTTCCCCGTCCTCGCCGCACCTTCTGCCGCCTTCTCTTGGGGCCGGGGCGCTGATGGCGGCGGGGGGCAAACTCTACCAGCCTGGCTCCTCCTCAGGTTCAGCGGCTGGGAGACGCTGCGGGGAGCCTTGCAGGAGGGAAGGAGACAGAGGTCAGGATGCTTGTCCGACAAGCCCAGCTTCTTCCCTGAGGGGCAGTGGCTGGGTCCCCAGTCCTGTCAGGCAGCCCCTGGGCTGTGGAGCCCGCGCCCCCCAGACTCCTGTAACGTAAACCCCTAGAGGCCCGGGGGGGACCAGCGCTGCTCGCCTCAGTGAGTTCACTTCCTAGCGCTGCAGTCACCCCATGGCGTCAACAACAGAAGTGTATTCTCTTCAGGTTCTGGGGGCTAGAAGTCCAAAATCAAAATGCTGGCAGGGCCCTGCCCCCTCTGAGGCCGCAGAGGGGAATCCGTCCTCCCCTCTCCCCTCTGGGGGGTTCCTGGGGTTCCTGGGGCCGGCAGGGCACCTCTTCAGTCTCTGCCCCGTCACAGGGCGCTCTCCCCTCGTGTCTCTGTCTCTTTGCTTCTTGTAAGGACACCAGTCATACTGGATTAAAGACCCACCCCTCTCCCGTATGACGTCTGCTTTACTATTAACATCTGCAGTGACCCTATTTCCAAATGAGGGCACATTCTGAGGTATGGGGGGGATGAGGTTAGGGATTCAACATATCATCTTCGGGGGACACTCCTTATAACACTGGGGGTTGCTTCCTGGTCGGTGTTTCCTTAGCCCTGCCGCTAGCTCTTTGAAGAATCCTTTCCTTGAACCCCTCTTCCATGACCCCTTTGAATATGCTGTTTGTTTCCAGCCCTGAAATGGATCCCTGCTCTGACCCTTCCTCGCTGTGTGAACTGGGGCCAGATGCTTAACCTCTCAGAGCCCTGGTTTCTTCATCTCTGAAGTGGAAATAATTTTCATACCTGCTCTACCTACTTTGCTGTGGCCGAAAGCTCTTGGTAAAGCCAAAAGGCCCGTAGCACTGACTGGGATCATTATCATCCTCCGTGTGTGCGCAAGGTCCAGTTGGGAAAGGCCCGTGTCTACGTTACTCTCTGTGATCTGAACTGAACCTAGCACCACCTGCCAATACATGCTGAATCGACGCTCCTTGCTGTTGTTGATGACGGATCTCGTTCTTCTTGGCCCAGCCTTGGGGAGGCTCAACACCGAGCTGCTTCCTGGAATACAATTCATCCAGGGCCAGTTTCTTAGGGTCCTTTTGATTCGGACTTCCACTGAACCCTCACATCACAGGCTGCTCCATCACCAGTCCTGGGAGACGCCAGCATCCCCCCGAGTGGAGCCCTTACTTTTAGTGCGACAGCTATTTTATCTAGGCCGCAGGGAAACAGAGATATTTTAAGATGAGTGTGTCAGCCGGGGTCAGTTTCCGCTCGGCTATCACTCGTGCTGTCAGGAGGAGAGAGGTTTCAGCTGTCCGGCGGGAGCCCATCAGTCACTCCCGGCAGCCCTTAATCAGACAAAGGAGCCCTCTCCACGGTGTTTGAGAGAGGGAGACTGTATTATTGTTCACACTCAACAAATAATTTTGGACAGGAGTTTTAAGCCCACAAATAAGATCCCTTGTAGGTTTCAAGTGCTTAGATCCCCTAAGATAGCCGACGGCCTCCCCCAAGGCTTCGAGTGGCTCCCATTTCTCTCCCGGCACAACTCTCTTTCCCCAAGCTATTTTCATTCGGTCATTCAACCAACATCCACACTGAGCCCCTCTGTGTGCCAGGCCTCTGCCAGGTGCTAGGGACAGTCCTCGAGAGGGGAGAGGCTTAGAAGCAAAGAACTCCAGCGCCACGGGAGAAGCCGGTGAGCTAAGGCAGGTGCAGAGTGCTGGGGGACCCGAAGAAGGAGTGAGCAGCTCTCCCCAGGGGGGAGGTGGAGGGCGAGGTTGCACCAGAGGGGCAGCCCAGCTGGGCTCCAAGGACTTCTGCAGGTGGATGGGGGACAGTAAGGACATTCCAGGAAGGGATAAGAGCAAAGTTAGAGACGTGGGGAGGAACACCTGGGATTGTGAGCGGTTTAACAGGTGGGGAGTAGAAGGAGGTGAGGCTGGGGAGGCAGGGCTACGGCTCGATGATGAAGAGCCTTGTCCACTTAGCAGAGTAGAAGCTCCAGAAAGGGCAAGCACCTTGCCTGCCTGGCTCCCCACCGTTTCCCTGCTCCTGGAACAGTGCCTGGCCAGGGGGAGACATTCAGGAACTATTCCCTGAGTCCACAAAGGAATAGTGAGGGCCGGGCGAGGAGGCTGACGCCGAGCCAATCCCTCTGTCAGCCCACTGCCATCTCGCCGTTCTCCACTTAAACACCTTGCAAGATTCCCAGCAGCCACTGGGTAACATTTTTTTCTCTGGCAGGCCCTCAAGGCTTTACTGATCCGTAGCCCATCCCCTTCTCTAACTGTATGTTCTAAGTCAGGAGTTGGCAGACCACGGGCAGCCGGCCGACTCTGGCCCACCACCTGCTTTGGTAAATCATTTTTATTGGACCCCAGCCACGCCCCTTGGGTTAGATGATGTCCGTGGTGGCTTTTTCCTTCTACAAGGCAGCACTGAGGTGTTGCAACAGACCCCTTCTGGCCGGCAAAGCTGGAAATATTTACGATTTGGCCCATTTGCAGAAAAAGTTTGCAGCCCCCGTGCTAAGTCTTTGGACCTAGCACCTTGAACGTAGCAGATGCTCAACCCATAGTTGCTGAACGAATCTGAGGGACCTTCATGAGTGCACTTACCCCTACACGTCCCTCCTGTCTTTTGCCTCACACCCTGCCTTGCACGCTCTTTTTGCCTCCCAGGCCTGGGCCCAGAACTGTCGGTGACCTATCAGCAAGACAGAGCCGTAGGGCAGGGCTGGACACCCCCATACACGGGGCCAGGACAGACAGATCCTGGGGTTTTTATTCGGATGTGGCTGCCGATGGAAGGTTCTGGCACCAGGGCAGCCGTGAAGCCATGGGAAAGGCTGGGGGATGGGTCAGAGCTCTTCGACTCACAGAAACCCTATCACACTGCTGAGGAAAACAGGAGGGCTTATTGCGTGGGAAGCGGAGGGCAGTCTCCAGGTCTGAGAAGATTCAAGAGACCAGGCAAATCCAGGGACCACAGTCGAGGAGGCCATGACCCCCCTTTTCATCCACCCATCTTGCCTCATCTCTGCTCTTGAGTCTACCCGCTTCCTTCTCCTCTTTGACAGTCAGGTTTGCTCCCGCTGGCAGCAAGGCTGGCCACCACCAGGCCTAGATGTCAGCATTCCTCTTTTGTAATGCACTGGGCCAGGGCCCCCGTGAACCCTAGTTAGAATAGTCTTGGGGAAGGACTCTGATTGGTCAGACTGGGGCTCCGTAACCCGTCTCTGGGCTAATCCCTATAGCAAGGGGCTTGAGTACTCTGACTGGCCAGGCCTGGGACACGTGGTGGGTGGGGTCTATTACCAAAGGAACGAGGGTTGGTGCAACCCAGCTGCGGATCTGAACAAACGTCCTGGTGTCCCAGCAAATGGCGCAGAGCCCCGCCGACAGAGCGGAGGCACCGAGGGAGCAAGGAAGTGTCTTAGACACAACAGGAAACCCTACTTGCACACGGGGGCACAGAGTCCGCTTCAGGCCAGCAGCACAGGTGACGTTGCTGAGTCCTGGAATCTAGAGTTGGGGTTTCCTCAAATTCTTCCAGTTAAGACTGGTCCTGGGAACAGAGGTGGGTCTGAGCCTGCAGGGCTGAAAGAGTCAGTGGGTCCAACTGAACGCGCGTGTGTGGGGATGTTGCGGGGGCTGGGAACAGCCAGATCCTGCCCGTTCATTAAGCCCTGCTCACATGTCCTTCCTCCAGGCCACCCTCTCTGACCTTCCCTCCTGGAAGGGCCCTCCTCCACCTCGGACTTCTCACTGAACACGGGCTCTTTTTTCCCCTGGGCACTTACCACATTTCGTGCCCAGGATTGTTCCCACAGCTGTCTCTCTGTGACAGGGTCTCACTCTAGCTGGAGAGAGAGAGAGAAGATGGCAGACACCAGGTCTTCTACTTGATTATTTTCCTGGAAGGCTCTAGAACTACCCTATGTGCCTCTCACAGAAGCCCCAAAATTTGGAATTGAAAGCCACTTTCTGGTGGCCTCTTTAATGCTCTTGGGGGCACCTCCAGCGATGGCAGACTCTCTTCTTTCCCAGACATGTATCACATGGAAGCAACTCTGATTCCACCAAAACATTATCTGCCTCATCATACCCGCTTCTCAGTGGTTCCAGCTCATTCTGGAGGACCTCCAAAAAAACTGAGTTGCTCTTCTAAATTGCAGGCTTTTAAATATTTGAAGAACATGATCATGGTACTTTCCTTCCGTATCTTCTCTCCAGGCAGACTCCCCAGGTCGCTGTTACTTAGTGGTGGCCAGTGGGTGAGGGATGGAGTGGGCCATGGGTACCAGACTCAGCATGCTGGTCAGGTCTGATTGGAGCAGAGCACTTACCAGGGCCATTAAATGGGACTCACTTGGCTTTGTGTGTTAGGATGCTTACAGGTAGAATACAATAGAAAACCCAAGCAAAAGGGGCTCAAATAATTAGAAAAAAGGATTATCTCTCAAGGAGAAGTCCTAAAGTGGAGTGGTTTTGGTTAGTTTAGTGCCCCAAGACAGCCGTCAATGACCTGGGGCATTTCCATTTTTGCACCCTATATGCTCCTCTTTTGGCTGGTCTTATCATTCCAGATTCCTCAGGGTGTCGAGTCGGCTGCTGCAGTTCCAGACTTCACATGCTAGCAAGGTTTAAGGCAGAAGAAGGGCAGGGGCCAGTGTTTCTAGGGGTTCTTTTTAAGAAAGAGGAAAACTTTACCCAAAGTTCCCTAAATGTATTTGCCCCCATGTCTTCTTTGGCCAGAGTTGGATGATGGGCCATTTTCAAAACCGTAAGTGGTGAGGAGAAAGGAATCACTTCGATGAGTTTAGATTCATCAAGATTGACCCACTGGGGGATGGGAAGGATTAGCCCCAAGGACAGGAAGACCTGAATTCAAATACCAGTTTCATCCACTTTGTAGCTGAGCTCCAACAGCTTAATGTGAATCACTAGTAGCTTGATGTGAATCATATAATCACCGAATCACGTCACTGACCCCTTCATCTCCTCTGTGAAAGGGGCTCAGCGATGGTGCCGCCCGAAGAAACGGTGCGCGATCATTTAAAGCAACTAGTACAGCTAATGGATGCTGTTTTCTGTTCTTTTCTTTCTTCCCCTGATCTTAGACCACGGGCCATGTCACACTGGCTCCTACCTAGTCTCTTTGCTGCTTTTAAGCCCCGTTTTTCACATCTGATGTTTATGAAACCTTTTTTTTTTTTTCCCCATAAAACCTAAATGCAGGAATTTACGTTTATCCCTTTTGCATGTTTTCGGCCCATTATTTCAACCTGTCAAGATATTTTTGAGTCTCGATTCTGCCACCCTTTCTATTAACAATCCCTCCGGCTTTGTGTCAACTGCAAATTTGATAAGCACGTCTTCTGTTCTGCTTCATCCACGTTGTTGAGAAAAGGGTGGAGGCAGACAAGGTCACGGGCTGAGCCTCTGGGGCTGTGGGAGCTGCCTGCGGGCCGACAGTGAGGCCCCAGCACGGCCTCCCCTACACCTGTACCATCAGGCAGGCAACGCTTGGCCTTCGTATTCAGGACGCGGAGGCTTTGAGGAATGTATTTCTTGAATTGCCACACCACCCCTTCGTCACAGGCACCCCCTGGTCCCTCCTGTTCTAGCTGTCCTTCAGGACAGGAATGCAGGCGGGCACGGCCCCTCCCGGGGCGCCCCTGCTGGCTCCTAGGGATTCTTGCTTCCTGCTCTCTACGTCCTTACTGGGATTTAATGTTCTGTTCTAAAAATCAGGACGTAGGCTGTTAATAGTCCACCATGTCTGCACTCTCTGTCAGCCCTCAAGGATGCCTGCCAGGGCTTCTGTACTGGCCCCTGAGGTCTTGCCATGAGCTCTCCAAGAGACCAGAGTCACTCTGGCTTTATATATATATAAAGACATATATAAAACATATTTTATATATACACACATATATAAAATACAGTATACAGTATATATACATATTTTTAGAGAGAGAGAGAACGCTTTGGGGGGGGGGGGGGGGGGGAGGGACAGACAGACAGAGAGGATCTTAAGCAGGCTCTATGCCAAGCGGGGAGCCCAAGGCGGGGCTCAATCCACCACCCCGAGATCGTGGCCTGAGCTGAAATGAAGAGTCAGACACTTAACTGACTGAGCCACCCAGGCGTCCCCTGGCTTTATGTATGTTGAGTCCGATTTTCTTTCTTTTTCTTCTCTTCCTTTCCCTTCCCCTCTCCCTCCCTCCCTCTCTATTTCTTGAAATAAACATTTTTAGATATTTTCCAATATAATAAGTACATATTCTTTGCCACAAATTTGGAAAGCACCCACCTTGAGACATGACCTAATTCACAGTTCCGTGTGCTCGCTTCCCACAGACATGGTCTGATTGTGTTAGGTAGCTGTAAACAGGTGATAAGAGAATTAAAGTACATCTGACAAATACTTTGAAATGCTATGGACCGCAGTTTTTCTACTGTACAGGTAATACAGGGAACAGGAGTGCATGCCCACACAACGTGTGTGACTGCGTAAGCAAGTTTGGGACGCTTACCTTGTTTCTACTTAATCCGTCAGCCTACCTTGTCCAGGCTCTTACAAACTCTAGAAGGGTTTTGATGACTTTGGAAGAGTCCATAGGCTGGATGCCCCGAGTTGCCCCCAGAGGCAGGTCCAAACACCTAGGTTGTAGTGTTTGCCCTGAACTCAGTAGCTATGTGACCTGGGGCAAGTCACTTATTCTGCCTGGCTTCCAAAAAAGGGACTTGGCCTAGATATGCAATTCTCAATCTTTTAGGGTTTCAAGACTCCCAGTGATGACTAATTATATTTTTATTATCTATTGCTTGGGAAAAAATGACGGCGACTTTGGGAAGGTTGTGAGTGTGAGCTTTGCTGGAAGGGTGTTACTCACGTCAATGTCCTAGAAGTATCTGAAGGGTGGTTGGCTCCTAGCTCAGGGGTTAGAGCACTGGTCTTGTAGAAGTATCTGAAGGAAAGATTCAAGGTCCTAGGTCGGAGGAAACTCCAGAAAGCCTCTCTTCTGCTTCCTTTTCCATTTTCCCCAAAGACTGTAAGAAAAAGGGATCAGAGGATTGGGGGATGAAAGAGTAGGCGAGGATAGAGTTAGGGGGATGGGGGGATGGGGGATGGGGAATAAGGATGAGGGACTGGGGGGTGGGGATGAGGGGATGGGGTGGAGATGGGGGATGGGGAATAAGGATGAGGGCATGGGAGGTGGGGATGAAGGGATGGGGGATGGGGATGAGGATGAAGGGATGGAGGGAGGGCATGAGGGTGGGGATTAAGAGATGGAGGATGGGGATGAAGAAGTGGGGGGGATGGGAGATGAGGGATGAGGAGCTCCAATGTGTATGCGGTAGAATGGTGTTGCCTGTCCTCTTTATCCTCCTGTTTTCCCACCTCATGCATGGGGTAGGTTATTTTTGGTACAATCCATCAAAGGAATGCTGTGTGAGGTGGTCAGTGTTAGCACCAGAAAGGTGGGTTGTCTTGTAGCTGCTCCTCTCAAGGACGTGAGGGTCCCTGGGAGCTGGGAGAATATCTCCCCAGCTTCAACCTCAAGGAGCAAAGACCAGTGGAACTGTTTCCCCTGGGGAAGGCAGAAGAAAGAGAGGAAAGAGGGAAGGGGGACATGGAAAAGACTCTCAGACTCCCATCTGAGACCCCCTCCCCGCCCCTGGCCCCCGGGCTCAGGAAGGAGACACTCTGCACCCTCCCATAGAGCGAGACAGCCCCTCCACAGAAGGCAGCATGACCTTGGAAAATGGAGAAGTAAGGAAGGCAGACAGGTCTTGGTGGGGCTGTGGTGTAGGGAAAAGGCAGGAAGAAGGGGCAGATGGCGGGGAGGTCGGGGATACAGAGGTCTGTGGTGGAAGGGTGTGGGGGCAGGGGGACGCCCTTGCCCGTGAGGACTGCCAACAATGAGGTGGTGGCGGTGGGGAAGCCACGGCTCCCATCTGAGTTCTCACCTGCCTCGGCCCGTGCCCTCTGTGTGGCTGCGGGTGCATCCTTCCTTCCCCTGAGCCTCAGCTTGCTCACTTTGGCAGTGGGGCGGGGCAGAGATGAGGAGGGGAGAGCAGTCTGCAACGCTTCCTTCGGCTCCATCTTGGGGTCCCCTCTCCGCACGGTCTCTGGGGACAGCCCCCAGCCTCCCCAGGCCTGCAGTGGTGGCCTTGGGACCCGCGCCTCATTCCCTAGATGTAACTACCCATTACACGGAGCCGCTCTCTACCAAGCTGGGGCTCTGGCAGCTTTATTATAAGTTTATTACATGCTAATTCAAGCAAATAAATTTGCCCCAGCTGTGAAGCAGAGGAGATTAATAACCTCAAAGATTACTTTGCTGCTTTGATGAGTTTCTTGAGCAGAGTATATTTAGGAAGAGCAACTAGATTAGTCAAAACCCCCTTTAATTATTAGTGACACTGTGCAAACGACTCTATACGACTGGAATACCAACTACTTAACTCCCTGACCTTCTTATTCAAATAAACACATCTTATTATAGCAACGTGCCTTCCTAGTGCACACACCACGGCAAACTGCTGGCCTTGGACCTGGCATTGGGGCAGGCGGTATGCGAACTCCATCCATGAAGGGTGGGATGACAGCCTTAAAGGTCTACATCCCCGTTTCCCTGTCTTCACCCTTGGATTGGATCAGCGCCACAGGGAGTGCCGTGGATGTCCTAGAGTTAGAAGAAACTGATCAAATGAGGGAAAGGACTTGCCCAAAGTCATGCAGTGAATTAGCCATATGGTCGCTGGAGCTCCGCCCCCTAAATCTTCCACTCCAAAATCAGTTTTGCAGCAAGACACTGGGTCTGCCTCCAGTGGAAACTGTGAAGGTGACCAAATCCAATTGCAGGGACGCTCTCACCCCTCACTCCTATGCAGGCATATTGGGCCTTTGCTTCCTTCCAACTTAGAGCTTTTCTTCCCAGAAGCCTTATGCCGCATGGAAATGCCGCCTCCGCACATTCAGAGAATGAAGGTGGAGGAGTCACGTAACCAGGGATGCTGGCATCTCCTGCCAGGGGAGGGAAAGGGAGCCCCTCGGGCGGGTCCTCTGCGCACAACAGACCGAGCACAAGGTCCCATCCCTGAATGCCAACAATGAGCTCAAGAAGGAGGCTCTACCCATTTGTTTTCTAGATGAAGAAACCAAGGTTCAGGGAGCCGAAGCAACCTGCCCTGAAATGCCCTGCCTCCACTTGCCTACCTGGAAAATAGCCCCTGGTCTCTTCTGCCTCAGCTCAAATGTCAGCTCCCGCGTGAAGCTTCCCTGTAGGCTTTTCCTTCCACATTACCTCCGGCGCTGATTACCCTCAACGGTGCTGATTTGCTTAGGATTTGTCTCCTTTATTTGTCCCTTAAAATCAAGAACTGGGTCTCTTTATCTTCATGTCCTGTATTCCTGGTAGAGAGCCTGGTCTGTACTAAGTGCTCAGCTAACATTGACAAAGACTTGAAATTGTTCTGGATAATCTTGGTCATATGGGCAATGTCTGAACCTACTTATTGACAACTTGGGAGTAAGTATTTATAGTTCCCTCATACAATTCAACAAAAAAATTGCAGGTGGAAAAGAAAAAAGTAATAATATGGAAAAAAATTATAGAGAAAAGGCCAACATGTATCTCAAGTGGAGAGTGCCTTTCTCAATGTAGACACAAAGGCAGAATTCATAAAAGATAGATCTGACTATTTAAAAATGCAGATTTTTTTCCCACAGGCTAAGTGTAGGTTCCTTTCCCAGATTGTCTGCATGTCTTCCCGGTCAGAAACTTGCTTTTTTTTTTTTTTTTTTAAGATTTTATTTATTTGACAGATAGATAGAGAGAACACAAGTAGGCAGAGCAGCAGGCAGAGGGAGAGGGAGAAGCAGACTCCCCGCTGAGTGGGGAGCCCGACGTGGGACTAGATCCCAGGACCCTGGGATCATGACCCCAGCCAAAGGCAGACGCTTAATGACTGAGCCACCCAGGCGCCTAAGCCACTTGCTTTTATCCCAAATTTTATTTTTATTTATTTATTTTTTAAAGATTTTATTTATTTATTTATTAGAGAGCAAGAGAGAGAGAAACAGCATGAGAGGGAGAGGGTCAGAGGGAGAAGCAGACTCCCTGCTGAGCTGGGAGCCCGATGTGGGACTCGATCCCAGGACTCTGGGATCATGACCTGAGCCGAAGGCAGTCGCTTAACCAACTGAGCCACCCAGGCGCCCTATCCCAAATTTTAAAAAGTACCATCAGAGTGAAAAATCTGCTGGTAGAAATGCTTGGATCAAATGATGCTTTGGCTTATTATTTGGAGGATGAGACAGATCCCCCAAGATTTTACTCCCTCCTTCTTCCTTTTGTAATAGAACCTCAAGATTTTAGCTGAGCAACTGCACTGCAGCAAAATGTTACATTTCCTAGTCTTCCTTGCAGCTAACTGGCCAATGGGGTGTAAATGGAAGTTCTGTGGACAACTTCTGGCTTCTGCCCTTAAAGAGAACTGGCCTCCTTTCCCCCTTTGCTCTTCTTGCGGGCTGGCGTGAGACCGGATCTAGAGCAGCCGTCTGGATCACAAGGTGGAAGCCATGCGTGGAAGGTAGTGGAGTAACAAACAAAGGGAAAGAAGGCTAAGTCCCTTGCACCATAGTGTTATCACACCAGCCCTAGAGAGCTTACACTAGAACTGTTAAGTGAGAATTGTATATTATTGTTATTTTAGGGTCTTTGTTACAGCATCAAACTTGTATTCTAACCATAGAACGCTTTGATATGAATAACTGAGGATCAGCCTGACTGTTGATGCTATAAAATCTCAAGACTGAGGTGCCTGTACTACTCTGAGCATGTTTAGGAGCTGCTCAAATTTTAATAGATCGGAATTGGAAGACTTCTTTTAAGATAACTTGTTTTGGGGGCGCCTGGGTGGCTTAGTCGTTAGGCGTCTGCCTTCAGCTCAGGTCATGGTCCCAGGGTCCTGGGATCAAGCCCCGCATCGGGCTCCCTGCTCAGCGGGAAGCCCGCTTCTCCGTCTCCCACTCCCCCTGCTTGTGTTCCCTCTCTCGCTGTGCTCTCTCTGTCAAATAAATAAATAAAATCTTAAAAAAAAAGGTAACTTGTTTTGTAGATGTGACTTTAGAAACTTGTAAAATTTTCCACAATTATAAAAAATTAATTTTGAAAAAATGAATCCATAAAAATGGAAAAAAAAATCTAAACTGTGAAAGCAAAATGAAGGAAAGAAACCTGTGTATTAATTGTTATGGTAGCATAATTACACAGAAAAAAACTGTTTCAAGTGACTTAATTAATTAAATTAATTTGATTATCAGCTCAAGGGGGATATACCCTAATAAAAACAGCTGCAAAAAAACTTTTTCAAACTGTTTATTGATATGCATATTACTAATGATAATGCTGGTATTGTTCATTTGAGACTGTTTGGTTTATATTATGAGATAAGGAAGTGAGTAATTATGTTGGTTTTATTGGGTTTTATGCTCAATGTGAAAGAAAAGATTATATGGATATAAGACTGATGAGGCTAAGTGAAAGCCCTATAATCCTGAGTCTGAATAGGGAGTATCAATATGAATCCAGGAGTATTTTATTATTTTTAAAGCTCTGTCCATTTTCTATACAGTGGGAAGACCTGGGAATAGTAGCTAACCCAGGAATATTGAACACCCCTACAAACCAGATTATGGTCTCTAAATACTATTATCTAAAAAATGGGGATCCAAGAATTATTTATTTATTTATTATTTATTTGTCAGAGAGACAGAGCACAAGCAGGGGGAACAACAGGCAGAGGGAGAAGCAGACTCCCTGCTGAGCAGGAATCCCCATGCAGGGCTCTATTCTAGGACCCTGGGATCATGACCTGAGCCGAGGGTAGATGCTTAACCGACTGAGCCACCCAGGCATCCCCCAAGATTTTTTAAAAAGATTTTATGTATTTATTTGACAGAGAGAGAGAGAGCACAAGCAGAGGGGAGTGGCAGGCAGAGGGAGAGGGAGAAGCAAGCTCCCTGTTGAGCAGGGAGACTGATGTGGGGCTCGATCCCAGGACCCTGGGATCATGACCCAAGCCAAAGGCAGACGCTTAACCGACTGAGCCACCCAGGTGCCCCAGGGATCCAAGATCCTTGAAGAAATGATAGATTCCGGTTCTGGGGCACAAAATGTATAAGATGACCCTGGAAAATTTGTTATGTCAAAGATTACTAGTTAGTAGCAACTTGAAAAGGCTTCTACTGGCCAAAGATGGGTCAGTTTGATCATCAGTAAAATAATAACTGCAGTGGATTGAAACATATTTGGTCATATGGGCACTCTATGCAATGCTATTTGTCCCACAGCTGACCTTACTCATTGACAATTTGGAAAAAATTTAAGATATTTTTCAAGCCATGATTTCATAATAAATTTTAAAAAGAAAAGAAGAAAAGCCACCCATGATCACTTTTGAAGGATGTTAGGGAACCTACTAAGTATTTTGAAAACCGGCAAATGAAGAGAAAGAATCAAGCTATATGAACCACAGGGTAAAGAAATGGTTGATAAGTAGCTCTGCATATGAAGAGTGAGATACAGAATTAGAATAACATCATCTTGCAACTCTTAATGAAATTGTGGAGAACTCGATATAATGTGCTAGGTGATGGAAGAACACAGCACTCTCCATGAAGTGTCATTGCCAAAAAAACTGGACCTGAATTTTATCAAACCTCTATACCTAACTATCAATAATCTTTTGAAAGAGATGGGAAAACATATTGAAGGACACTGTGGGGATGCAATCTGCAAAATCCCAGGTGTGCAAAGCCTACAGAACCATGATTCCAGGCTTTTCAATGAGCAAGGTAGGTGTCTGTGTGGAGGTAGGGTTAATGTGGTTCAGTGGCATCCGTCCAGCCTGGGACGTCAATGGCAGAGCAGGTAAGAATGGTGTCCCTGGGGCAGGGGGAAGGGGGCAGCAACCCAGTGTGGGGTGTGGGAGCCCAAACAGGGTGAGGAGAGAGTCTTTGTGGCATGGCACAGGGGGTTAGAGTCCAGGTGAGGAGCGTCTGCATTGGTGAGTGGTGGGTGTTCAGAGGCTGGGGCGGGGTGGGAGTGGCCAAATGGCCCAGCGTGAGGAGTTAGAGCCTGGATCAGGGTGAGGGAGAGTGTCCACACGGGAGGGGCGTCCTGGTGGGGGAGGTAGGGTATGGTGTATTGGAGCCAGACGGGGCTGAAGAGGGCATCTACGTGGGGCGGACAGCGGACAGCAGTGGCCTCATGAGGGATTTAAAAGCCAAAGCCGGGTAAGGAGGGCGCCCACACGGGCGTCCACAGAGGTGATGCTTACAAGCACGTGGCTTCGTTCAGTAAGAAAACAGGCTGAGGGTAATCATGGGAGCGCTATCTCACGGTCAGAGGGTGTTACAAATATGGAAGAGGGGAAAATGAGAAGTAACTGTGGTATGGGACTGGAATTAGGGATGTTCGTGTGAATTCATGTTTTTCAATATCTAGATAGATATGGATATAAATATAGATGTAAATGTGGGTGTGAATGTATATAAATACATGTACATGTTGGTGTATTTGTGTGTGTGTGTGTTTTAGCGCAGTCTGTTGAGAGGGCCTAAGAGAAGCAGTATCTTGATACTAAGGAGCAGACCTAGTGCCCGTATCTTGATTTCTCAATACCCTTCTCCACGACAGAGGAGCCAGAACTCCCTGGAGAAAGGGGTGATTCTTCGGCTGGGGCGGAGACAGTAGAAGATGAGGCGAGAATATCTTGTGCCAGAAAATAAGGAAGTGCTCAAAAACCAGTGAGGGGGTGCTAGACAAATACTGAGGGCCAACCTGAGGGGCTACCACTAGAGCTCAAATCAGGGAAATTTTGAGTATAAAAATAAGTAATGATAGGGGTGCTTGGCTGGCTCAGTTGTTAAGCATCTGCCTTCAGCTCAGGTCATGATCCCAGGGTCCTGGGATCGAGTCCTGCATCGGGCTCCCTGCTCATCGGGGAGTCTGCTTCTCCCTCTACCTGCTGCTCCCCCTGCTGTGCTCGCTCTCTCTGACAAGTAAATAAATAAAATTTTTAAAAAAGAGAAAGAAATATAGAAGAGAAGATGGGATTCAAACCCCCCCCTTGGCTATCTTCACAGTCATAATGACTTCAGCCAAGATGTTAGTGGATGCCGAGCTCAGGGAGTGAAAAGAAGCTCAGGGAGTGAGAAGTGGATATGTACGTAGTCTCAAACCAGCTGCCATCCAAAATATTGACTAATTACAAGGAAAAATGAGTACATTTACTGTGGAATAACCTGGCCGACCCAATGGAATCAAGTGATTAAAGCGAGCGTCGCTGCTAAGAGGACAAGCGAAACTGCGTGGCCCCCGATAGGCTGCAGTAGGCCCACAGCGCCCCTCAGTGTGGTGCTCTTGTTAAAAGGCATCGGCTGAAACGAATCGTGGAGAAACATCAGGAAACACAAATTGAGGGGATTCTGCAAAATCACTTGCCCATGATCTTCCCGAGTGTCCAGGTCATGGAAGTCGGCGAGAGGCTGAGGAATTGTCCCAGCTTGAGGGGGACAAATGAGACCTGATGATCAAATGTAATGCATGATCCTAGATCGCGGCTTTTGCAATAAAGGACGTTCCTGTGGCCACCGGTGGAACTTGGGTTGTGTGGTAGGAACGAATCAATGTTCGTTTCCTTATTGTGATGGCCGTATTGGGATTATGTAGGAGAGGGTCACTGCTGCGGGAAAGACACGCTCGCGTCTTGTCTGTGTGTGTATATACGGGGGGGGGGGGCTAGTGGTGCTGGGCCATCCTGTCTGCCGTGCGTTCTCAAACGGTTAAACAGAGAAAGTGCTTTGTATTGTCCTTGCAAAAATGTTTTTGTAAGTTTGAAGTTATTTTAAAATAAAAAATATCTCTGGCGTTCAAAAAAAGTAAGCTGTTCATAATAGCCCGTAAGCGGAAATAACCCAGATGCCTACCAACAGATGAATGGATAAATAAGATGTGGTGTATCCATACAATGGACTATCATTTGGTAATAAGAAGGAACAAAGTACACACTACAACATGAAGGAACCTTGAAAACATTATGCTAAGTGAAAGGAGCCAGTCATCATAGACCATATATTACATGAATCTGTTTATAGGAAATGTCTGAATAGACAAATCCATTGAGACAGAATTGTTCTAAAATTGGTCACGGTGATAATTGCACAACGCTGTGAAGTACGAAAAACAACTGACTTCAAGCGAACTGCATGGTATATAAATTATATCTCAATAAAGCTGTTACCAAAAAACAAACAAACAAACAAAACAAAGTGCACATGCATGATTAACCAATATATGAATTCCAGTGTAATCCTAATCTGGTAAGATTTGTTTGGGGGCAAAAATGAACCTTCTTTCAAATTCAGTTAAATTCAACATGAATTTGTGGAGCACCTACTACAAAGTAGAGTTTAAAAGGAAGTAAAAAGTGCCCAGGCTCTGGGCTAGGAGCTTGAGATTTAAGAATAGGAGACAAGAGGGGGCGCCTGGGTGGCTCAGTCGTTAAGTGTCTGCCTTCGGCTCAGGTCATGATCCCAGGGTCCTGGGATCGAGTCCCACATCGGGCTCCCTGCTCAGCGGGAAGCCTGCTCCTCCCTCTCGCACTCCCCCTGCTCATCTTCCCTTTCTCGCTGTCATTCTCTCTGTCAAATAAATAAATAAAATCTTAAAAAAAAAAAAAAAAGAATAGGAGAGAAGAGGAGCCCCAGGAGCTCAGACAAGTAAGGAGGACCACTACTGCAGGGTCACTGCTGCTGCAGAAGAGGGCCCAGGGGCTGTGGGAGCCCCGGAGAGGGGCACTTCATCCATTCCTCCTGGGAGGCCTGCCTGGAAGCGGTGACCCAGAGCTGAGTGGGGCGAGCTGAGGAAGTCAGGTGGAAGAGGGTAGTGCAGGGAAGGACCCTGCAGGCGCAGAAGCCACAGAAGCCACAGGACAGAGACCAGGCACTGCATGGCAGGTTTTGGCAAACTGCAAGGGGTTAAGTGGGAGGCCTGGGCAGGTGGGCAGGCACCCAGAATGGAGGCCATGGTGCGGCAGGGTCAAGGCCGGCCTTGAGAGGGCAGAAGCCACCTCGTGCGCAGAAAGACAACAGAAGGTCATTTGCAGCTTCCAGAAGGTTAATAGGAGCAGGGAATCAGGTGACAATTCACAGTGTCCATTGGAGCAGAGGAGCAGAACACTGTCCCCTAGACTGTCCGTCCCTTTATGGGTTAACTGGTCCCCGCTGGGCTCCCAGGCCCCAAGGCTTCTCTGTCACTATGGATCACTCTACGGAGTTGGTCTCGCCTGCTCGCCAGCCAGCTCGGTTCCCTGGAGTCTGGCTGTCATTTGATTCCCCTGGAAGCCAGCTGCTGTGTGGGTGGGAGGGAGAGGGAGAGCAGGGTTTCAGGGACAGATCTTCTTTGTGCAGAGCTCACGTCTGCTCCATGCTCCAGATGGAGGTGCCAGTCCCCTCCCTGAACAGAAGACAAACTCCAAAGCTGTCGGGCCAAGTTGGCTCACCTTGGAGACTCCTGGGAGGCAGGAGGGGGGGGGACGGGAAGCAAATAAAGGGCACTTTTGATTTCTTTGCAAGAGCACAGCTCAAAGCGTCCTGCGTCAGGGGGGGGGGGGGGGGGGGGGGTGCAGAGGGGCAGAAGGGATCTGTGTCTCGGGAACATTCAGCAGAAGATTCGGAAAAATGTTTCCCTTCCCCTGCCCCTTCTTCCTCACCCCAAAACCTGTGGGGCTATAGAAAAGCGCACCCCATCTCCAGTATCATTGGCAGCACGACTCCCATTTCACAGAAGGAGCAGCTGAGGTGGTGCAGAGAGGTTGAGTAACTTGCCCAAGGTCACAAAGCTGGCTTTCCACCCAGGAGTGGCTGGTTCTAAAGCCCGCGTGGTGCAGGATATAGAACAGGACAGACTGGAAGATCCTTGAACCCTGCAGAACCCGGGGCGGTGGAGGGGCGGTCACAGGAATTCTGAAAGCCATCAGCAGACCCTGAAGGCCTCAGAAGATGCTTCAGAGGGGCTGGGCCTGAGCTAAGGCGAAATGGTGCATCTGTCCAGTCATGGCATATGTCTTTATTTAGTGCCTATCATGTGTCGGGAACTCTTCCCGAAAGCTGGACCGCAGGCTTGCAGGGTGCCAGCTGCTGGGGACACAAACACGAAGAAGTCGTGGTACTTGCCTCGGGGCTGGGCGGGAAACGCATGTATAAGCCCCAAGCGCAGGGGTAGAAGTGAGCACGGCACTCACTCCATGAGAGGGGACATGAGCGGGGGGCTTCCCCGAGCGGAGGCGTTGCCTTGTGGAATTTCCTCCCGTCCACTCGCAGGGGCCCACACTTGGATCCGTCGGCACCCTGAGCACAGGGTGCTTGCACACCGAGCACACAAATGGAGGGGCAGTTCTGGAGAGCCAGCTCGTTGACATCATCTAGGACTACCCGGGAGGCCAGATTATAACAAGAAGGTTGCTCGGCACGTTTTCAATCAGAACAAGGGGAGCTGGATGGAGCAAATATTCAACTGCATCAATAAGAAAGGTTGATGCACCTGTCTCTCAGGAAGGAAGACGTGAGCGTAGGACGAGAATACTAGACATCCGTAAGCACGGAGCCCTGCCTCCACTGCGACAATTCTGCATGACGTGATCCAAAGCTTCTTGGCGAAGCTAGATTTAGCCACTCAGCTTTCCCTGAGTCCAGCCTTTCATGCACCTCCCCTAACAGTGCGGCTTAGATGCCCTTCTGCTACAAATGTCCCCACCACAGAAGAAACCTCCAACTGACTTTCATGCAAGTAGCTCCTTTTTTGCAAGTTTGAAATGAAACTGACAAATGGTTGCAACTAACCGGTGGGTTCAAGAAATTGCTTTCTCATCCTACTTGGTGGATTAGCAGGCTCAGCAGGGCTGCGGGGAGCTGGGCTCCAGGGTCCCAGGGCCTTCGGACTCTTCTCCCACCCACTCCCACCCCACTCTCTGCCTCAGCCTCCCCCTCCTCCCCTCCCCCAGTCTACACTGGGTTTGCCAGTCATCGCCAGGCTGGACCGCCAAGCTGAGCCGAGCTGTTTTTCCCCAGTCGAGCCCCCACTATCTGCCCAGCAACCTCATCTATTGTGGCAACAGGGTGGCCGACCACCCCACCGACGTCTTCAGTGCTAATGAAATGGTTTAATTTGACACAGATCTCTGAAAACTTTCTAAACAGTTAGGGGAGGCAAATTTTTAGTAAACGTGTTACACGCGACAGACGGGTCTGATGAGGCTGGAGCTGCAGGAAGGGGCTGCATCCGAAGGGGCTGGAAGCCTTCCTAGGAGGTTTGAGCAGTAGCCCGTTTCTCAACTCTATCAGACCCAACCCTCCTTTATATAAAAACATGTTGTAATGTCCCCCTTTACTAGCCTGAAAGAGAATCTGCAAATAATAGAACTTAAGTACTTTCAAAAAACTTCAGTAAAATGCTCAGTCCCTAATACAGGCAGTAATGTCGTCTGAGTGATTTAGAATAAAATACGATGTATTTGAGTATGTCAACATTTGGGAATGGCTGTGTTAGAGGGCATGATGAAGCGGTTAAATGTTTCCACGTGCGCGGTCACCGTGAATGTGACAAGTAGATGCAGATTGACCGAGGGCCATTGCCATCGATGACTCGATTTTCCAAATTGGTGAATAACTCAGTAACGTCCTGAACAAAACAAAGCATGCTCTTCTCTTCAGTGACAGGGTAGTTACACTCCAACATGACTTATGATATATTGAAAATGTGTAAAAAATACTTTGAGTTGACTGTTAAATAAAATTAGACAAAAGGCCCAGATAAGTATAGATTGGTTTCTTCTCCCGTGAATATTATGGGACCTGTCACGCCTCCAGGGACCCAGGACAAGTCATCCTCGTGCAGGATTGCCCCACACGTCACAGCATCCACAGCCCTTGCCTCGTCTGCTAAATGCCCACATTGAGACCCTCTTTGTGGGTCTGGAGGGCCAACAAAGGTCTAAGGGACAGTGACGGTCAGGCTTGTGGGGCAGCACGCCTCCTCTGGCCGCTGGTTGGGGCCGAGGAGGACTTCGGTGGCTAATGCAGGAGTCCAGGGGAGAAGCCAATGAGGGGAGGGCTCCCCAACCTGTAGCCCAGTCTGGTACGCACTGTGGGCTCAACTCCTCAGACACATGGGCCAATGACAGGTGTTGTGGGGGTCAGGCAGGGTGGGGAG
This sequence comes from Phoca vitulina, assembly GCF_004348235.1. Taxonomy (NCBI): domain Eukaryota; kingdom Metazoa; phylum Chordata; class Mammalia; order Carnivora; family Phocidae; genus Phoca; species Phoca vitulina. The sequence continues at coordinate 10,821,671 of NW_022589743.1, read as the reverse complement.
CAGGGGTAGGGTTTGGGTTCCGGCAAAAATACGGCAGATTGGTTTTGCCGCCATTCCACAGAGCTGGGTCCTTTGGTAAGGGAGCCCTTGGTCTTCTCCTGACCCCAGATCCCCAAACTGGCCACGTGCGTTACAGCTCTAAGCTCGGCTTGCCATCCCCAGTTTGGATGCCCAGCTTCCCCCCATCATCCTGTTCCTGCCCCAACCATTGAGCATCTCATTTTCCTCTAGGGCTGGGGTTAGTGAGGGGCGAGGGCAGAGGTGATGGCCTCGGTGGTTCTTGAGCTGACTTCCATGCAACCCCAGCTCTCTGCCTGACCCTGCTGCTGGGCAGCACTTCCTGTGGGGATGGGGAGGAGGGTCTCTGGTCCTTAATGGCACTATTAGAAAACCTTAAAAAGCCAGGCCTTCTTGCTCCTTTTTACCCCTGTTTCCATGTGGGAGTATATTCAAGGAAACATCTATAGCCAAAAGTTATTGAAAAGCAATTTAAACCTTTCCTAAAGTATTCCAAAAAATTCCAAATGGTGATTCTTTTTTTTTTTTTAGATTGTATTTATTTATTTTAGAGAGAGAATGAGCATGAGCAGGAAGGGCAGAGAGAGAGGGAGAGAGAAACCCAAGCAGACTCCGTGCTGAGCGCGGAGCCCCATGGAGGGCCCGAGATCAAGACCTGAGCCGAAACCAGGAGTTGGGACACCCAACCAAGGGCGCCACTCAGGCGCCCCTCCAAATGGTGATTCTATTAAATTTTCTTTCCCAGAAAGAGCATGGTAGGCTCCTCCGTCTTTTAACAACCTAACGAGGGAGCTGTTATGTGCATTTCACACACATACACATGTGCACGTACACTCACACCCCCATACACACACCTCACAGTCGCAGACAGCTGCCTGCGAACATTCTCTAGTTTCTCCTTCTCCACCCAGCTCTTGCGAGATCCCGTCTTTCCCCTGCCCTGCTCACCTTACGTATCTGTTCATTTCTCTTTTACCTATTAAAGGGGATCCTGTCTTTGGCTCTTGGGCTTTTCCTGGGCAGGATAATTCTCCCCCTCACTGCTAATTTGCACGACTGAGACCCACACCGGCAAAGACCAAATTCTCCTTGGAAGGTGTGGGAGCAGAGGGGGCCAGGGAGAAAGGCTGACTTCTTCACAGGGTCATTCACTGAACGTGGGGACATCAGCATTAGCCCACGTTAGACTCCTTATCACACCCGTGCTTACGTGCCCCCCACCCCACGCAGCCAGCTCTCACAGAAATGCCCACATGTGCTCTTTTCCATAATCCCCTCACCCAGTTCTTCTAATGGGTACTTTTACACTCCTTCAATATCAAGTTCTGATATTCATAACCATGACTCTGATTAGTGCAAGACTTCAAAGCGCCTTCTGAATCATTAAAGAAAGATTAAATTACATTCAGGATAGTTTCAGCATTAAGTGTAGCTGAGCTAATTCAGATCCTCTGAAAATTGGCAGTATGATAAACTGCAACTTTACACAAGCCAGAGTATTCAGCTTAGACCCCCCTAGAAGCTCAGCAGAGTTAGACCACTCTGACGAGGCCATGAGTCCACAGGAACCCATAAATACACAGGCACATCTGGGCAGGAAGCAGAGCCTGAGTCCCATCCAGCCAAATGCTGTCACTACCCCGTAAATCTTCCGGAAATTCAAACAGCCGTTAACGTTTGCCGACGTTGTAAGTGATGCTCTCATAATCACTGCCATCTATCTGGGCTTGGCCGTGGACAGGGTCATTTGGTTAATGCAGGATTCCATCTTCATTGCTTTGTAACTAGTTTTTAATCAGCGATGATTGCCGAGCTGGGATGCTGTGGGCCAGCTCACGGGCTCTTTCCTCAGAGAGTGCCCATAAATATGTCACAGCAATTAACCAGAGACCCGCGGGACGGTGGCGAGGGCGGCGGGGTGCAGCCACCAGCCTCTTTCCCTCCCCAAGAGGGGCTCCCTGGCCCCCATCCACCTTTGGAGGGTTGGTGAAGGGCATCGGCAGACAAGGGATGCCCTTGAAGGAGCATCTATTCCAATGATTGCTTTTGACTTGCCAGCAGTTTAATCTCCCAGGGGGTGGACGAAATGACCAGTCGTCCGGTTCCTCTGAAATCAATTCTGACCGTCAAAGAAAAATTGACTGGCAAACAGAATTATAAGAGTCTTGGGGGGAGGGTCTTTATACTATCGTAGGCTGTATATAAAACGAGGCAGAGAGGGCTTAGCACGTGGAAGTTATCCCTTAGACTTGAGGGAGGTAGAGCACAAAACATTCGGAAAACAATATATAGTCATTTCTTTCGATTACAAGACTCTGCAGGAGAGGATGATGTGAGAAGCTGGGAAAACTACTACACATGCACTTCTGATTGGTCAATCTCAAATGATCCTGATGAGGAAAAGATGGGCAATGTCCCTCAGGATCCAGCGATGGCTGAACAGGCTTTCCAAAGGGACCAAAACATACATTTTTAGCAGAAATATATGAGCACCCTTGGCTCAGAGCAACAGGTAATGCAGCTCTTTTCATTTTCTGCCGGATTGATGAGTGTAGCTTTAATGTTCATTTCCTATTTTGTGACTTAGAGCATCTTTTCATATGTTTCGTACGTTGAGCCATTTGGATTGGCTCGTCCATAAGGCACCTATTCCTGTCTTTTCCCCCTTTATCTATTGGGTTGCCTTTGTCTTGTCAATTCACAAGAGCTCTGCATATATTATGACCTTCGTCCTCCGCATTACAAATATTTTTTTTCCGCCAAATCTGTCCTTGGTCTATCTTCAGTTTAAATTTCTTTGCCATATGAAAAATTTAAGTATTTTTTGTGCTAAAATATTTTTATAATGTTAGATATTTTTTAAATGGCTTTTGGATTTCTGGTTTTAGCTTAAAAAGCTTCTAGATTGTACATGAATGGCATCGATTTTCTTGCAAGAATTTTATTATTGTTTTACATTTAAATCCTTAATCCATCTGGGATTTATTTTTATGAAGAACATAGGTTGAAAGTCAACTTTTATTTTAATCTAGTTGAAAAGCCAGCTGTGTTTGTACCATATATTAAGCAATCCATCCTTTTACAACAGAATTAAGCTACTCATTACATTTATCATGCAGTATTAATTCTTATATATACCAAGATTTATTTCAAATTATTTATTCTGTTCCACTGATCTACTTGACTCTTTTTTTGAAGTTTATTTATTTACTTAAAGATTTATTTATTTTGAGAGAGAGAGAGAGCACAAGCGAGAGGGGCAGAGGGAGAAGGAGAGAATCTCAAGCAGACTCCATGCTGAGTGCAGAGCCCAACTTGGGGCTCGATCTCATGACCCTGAGATCACGACCTGAGCTGAACCCAAATGTCAGATGCTTAACCAACTGCACCATGCAGGCCCCCATTGTATTTGTTTGTTTTGTTTTGTTTTAATGGAATCTCTTGAAATTTCTAGGATCACAATCCTATGTCTTTTCCTTTCAATGTTTGTATTATTTCATTATCTTATTGCTTTCTTTAACCTCTAAGACAATATTAAATATTAAGTGATAGCAGCACCCCTCACCATCTCTTACTTTAATTGAAATAGGTTTTGTGTTTTGCCATTTAGGATAATTGCCATTGGGTTTGGTAGATAGTCTTTATTATATTGTATGCAATTGCTTTCTGTTTCAACTTTCTGTGGTTTTATTAGGAACAGCTGCTGTATTTTCAAATACTTTGTGAGCATCTACTGTTAGGATCACATGGTCTTTTTCTCCTTTAGTCTGCTGATATTAACAGATTATGTTGATAGATTTCGTGATAGTGGAATATTTTGCATTTCTGGAATAAATCCTGGTTGGTCATATTACTCTTGATATATTACTGGATTCTCTTTGCTACAGTTATAGAATTGTAGAATTTTTGCATCTGAGCAAAGTCTGTAGATGTATTTTTGTCTTGTTTCTGTATTGGGTTTTGACATCAAAGCTATGCTAGCATTATAAGACAGGGGAGCTTTCCATATTTTTCTATCATCTGGAACGGTTTAATAGCAATGGAATTATCAGTTAGATAAAACTCATTTGTAGGGGTGCCTGTGTGGCTCAGTCGTTAAGAATCTGCCTTCTGCTCAGGTCACGATCCCAGTATCCTGGGATCGAGCCCCGCATGGGGCTCCCTGCTCTGTGGGAAGCCTGCTTCTCCCTCTCCCACTCCCCCTGCTTGTGTTCCCTCTCTCGCTGTGTCTCTCTGTCAAATAAATAAATAAAATCTTAAAAAAAAAAAACAAAAACTCATTTGTAAACCCATTTGTACCCAGTCCATTTTTCAATATTAGATCTTTAATTACCCTTTCAGTACCTTTTGTGGTAGTAAGTTTATTCTGGTTTTCTACTTCTGATCAGTTCCGGTATTTGCTAGAAAATTTTCTTTTTCTTTTAAATTTTTAGATTTGTTGCTCTTACTATTCTTTTCTCATTGTTATCTGTAGTTATGTCTCTTATTCCTTAGATTGCATATTTTTGCTCTTTCTTCTTTATTCAGGGTGACTTGTTTATTAGCCTTTGTAAAAATCCAGCTTTTGGATCCATTTATCCCATCAATGACTTTATTGTTTCTATTTAAAACAATTTTTTTAAAAAAAGATCTTATTTATTTGGCAGAGAGAGAGTAGAGCAAGAGAGAGGGCACGAGATGGGGGGAGGGGCAGAGGGAGATGGAGCAGCAGGCTCCCAACTGAGCCTGATGACTGGGGGCTCATCCCAGGACCCTGAGATCATCACCTGAGCCAAAGGCAGATGCTTAACCAACTGAGCCACCGAGGCACCCTTATTGTTTCCTATTTTATAGCTTTTAGCTTCTACCAATTTCTCCTTTCTAGTTTTTTAGGTGCTGTTTACTACCTTAAGATGAATAATAAATTTCTTCACTGAAAAATGAATTTTTTCCATTGAAGACATTTAAAGCTATGAACTTTTCTCTGAGTACAGCTTTTGCTGTATGTTACAGGTTCAGATACAATGTGTGCTTTTTGTTGCTTTCTAGACCGTTTGTACTTTCTTTAACTTTCCTCTTTGATCCAAGGATGTACAGAATTGGGTCTCTCAATCATAACTGCACAGAAATTGAGAGACCCAATTTAATTATCTCTAATTGTATTGGATTATGATCATGGGATGTGGACCACAAAGTTGCTATTTGTTTAAATTAGTATCAATTTTAGCTAAATTTAAGCATTAATAATTACATGATTAATATTTATCAGTTAATAGGTAATTAATATGTTGCCACACAATGGGTTTTTGTATATATCCCACGGATAAATGACCAAAAAATGTACATTCTCTATTTAAAGATTCTATAGTCTGATGATCATTTACTAATTGCATTATACAAGTCCTCTGTGTCCTTATTTTTGTCTATTATACATGTCTAGTTCCAAGAGAGGTGCGTTAAAGTCTTTATAATTGTATTTTAATTTGTATCTAGTTCTCTTTCCAATTCTAATAGTTTCTGATTTAAGTGTTTGGTTCTCCTGGTAATTGAGGCTTGGGGTTTATCACCTCTATATCCTCTTGTGTTTTTTGTCATTGCAGAATATCCCGTTGAGTGCCTTAATGTTAAATTCCACCCTGTCGGACCAACTGACATTTCAATTCTTGCCCTTTTTTGTTTGTGTTTGCTTATTTTCTCTTTGCCACAGCTTTATTTTCAGCCATCTTTGTCATGTAACCATTTCTATAATAGCAGGTAATCGGGTTTCATTTTTTCTAAACATACCTGTTTTGCAGTGGTAGAAAATGCAATCCATTCGTATTTAGTGATGGATTACCTTGCTAGCATTCCTTCTGTCCTACTTATTATGCTTATGTTTATCTTAACACTGTTGTTTCTTCTTTTCCTTTTCTTAGTTTTTGCTGATTTGTTTCTACTTAATATTTTTAGGGTTTCTCCCTGAAACTTTGGTTTTCTCTAGATTGATATTTTTCTGCTTCTTTTTGGGTATATTTAGGCATTTAGTTTCGAGTGCTCTCCCCCACCCCCAACCAGGCACACTCAACACTGATGCTGACGCATGTCACCAGCTCAAACCCAGCAGAATGTTCTGGAGATGACAGCTCAGTGCTGTCATTGAGCACTTGTAGGACAGCAGGCAAATTACCTATCCCCCCCTGAACATTAAAATGTAGCAGTCACACAACACGTGTAGGACTAACCAGGTCATGTGTGGGCCTCATCTAGCGTACCATTGACGCCCCCATTCCCTGCTCTCTCCTTGGGCTTCTGGGACGGAGCTGCGCAATCAGGATGAGGATGAAGATGAACTTTTTCATGTCTCTGGCCCGCTCCTCTCAGAATTCCTAAGAGGAATTTCTCAGCCGAGCTCTCATTGGTCTTTCATTTCTGTGGGACGGCAGAGGTTATACTCTTCTGTCCTCAAGATTAACAAGACATTGGAGAGTGTTGATGTTTTGCCTGTGGACCTAAGAGATGGGCCTAGAAACAAATTCTCCTGTCTCCAGCCTTGGATTGAAAGGGACACCTTCTGGGCTTCTCTTCTTGGACCTTTGTGTAGCAGAAATGTCCCTAAGATAAAGCTGGAATAAGCCCGAGACAGGACACTGGAGGAGGGGCCCAAGGTGGCCATGCCCTGGGGACTAGGGCTCCACCTACCGCTCTGAGGAAGCAGTTACAGGAAGCTTCATCCCTTATAAACCCGTAGGCCTGGCTCTTCCTCTCCAAAGCTTAAAATCCATGGAATCCCTCTGGTTCAGACCATGTCTTGACTGCTACCACCAAGTCTTGGAGCTTGCCCCCAATGAACTGTGTCTCAATTCTTTTCTTTTCTCTCAACGATTTGACAGATAGAAGGCGGAAGTGTCACAGATGATCTACTTCTTTCTACACCTTTAATTTTGTGATCCCACAAAATTTCTCTTCATTAAGCAAGACTTTGAACTTGAGGGCCAAGGCTGGGCTTCCTAATACCCTTTCAGACTCCTACTCAAGGGTCATGGAATTGGTTCTATGTCTTCTCCTGCAGGCTGCTGATAACAGAGGCCGGCAACCTGGAGAGCCACTTAGCTCCTTCGACACACATCTACCATCTGGGTCCCATGATCTCACGGGACCTTTGGTGTTTGCTCCCTGCCCACCCAAGGGCTCTGAGGTGTTCTGCAGCCTGTTCTTCCATGGCAATGCTCTCTTGTCACTTCATAAAAATGTTCTACCAGCTACCTGGGGACAGCAGAAGGGCTTCTCCACTGGAGGTGCTGGGAGGCAGGTGCCAAGAGGTAAGGGGAGGCAGGTGTGATTGGTGACACCCGCTGCCCCCCCAACCAAGCAACTGCTACCCCGCAGCCCAGCCCTCCTCCGCAAGTGAACGAACACCAAACAACTCTGTTCAAAACAGTTTATTGTATTTTATTTTTTTTTTGTCAGACAAACACATTGATTTCTGGACCACAGTAGAGGATGGAAACCTTTCACAAACTTATTTATTTGAAAATACAAATATAAAATTATACTTTCCACATCTGTGATGTGAGAGACTGCCATCCACATAGTAATTTTTTACAACAGGGCTTTAAGAAAGCCACACACAAAGACCTGAAAGATGCTTGAGATATATATATATATAGATACATATATATGTATATATATAAAAAAAATACTCACTACCAAAGTTGTCATCAGTTTCATACTAAAGTATAAAAGTAAGGGTGAGGTCAGCCACAGTGCTAGGGAAAGTTTTATTTAGATACATTTATGTCCACATGAAACGCTTAGACTTGCATCCTATTACATATGGAATTCCGAGTTTACAACACACCAGGAACGGCAGACTGGCTAGCCCACGCTACTCAAGAGGACACTCACAGATTCCACACAGGATGGTACAGTATGTACACAATACAGTAGCAGAGAGCCTTCCAGGGAGGCTCCGGAACTTCTGTCCCTCAGACCCCCTCCCCCCTCCCCGCCCCTTCGTGCCCCTGCCTCCCGGAAGTGAAATCCTGTCTGAGACAATACATTCTGATTATTTGATAGCCAAGTGTTTGAATTAAGGTTGCTTCCCCAGAGGAGTGGGTTTTATGTATATATATTTTTTTGTTTTAGTTTACTTACGTTTTTTGGTTAAAAAAGAAAGAAAGAAAGAAAGAAAACCAACACATTACAGTATTAAAGTATTGCTTAACGTACAGCGTCTCCTTGTGTAGTGTCTGTGCCCAGGACCGGGCTGAGCTGATTCTGCTGCTTTTCTGCTTAGGGGGAGGGCAGAGGGGCCCACCAGTGCCTCTCTTCAGTGTGCTCACCAGCCTCCATCCCTCACCTCGCACGCCTCCACCCCCCCCCCGCGTTTGTCTTCCTTGGAAGGTAGCCCAGCTGGTGAAGCACATTCAAGAGAGAAAATTCTCCCCCGCACCCCCTGCTCCCACAGTCTCCCTCTGTCCCTGCGTGCCACTCCCAACCGATAAAGAGAAGTATGAGTTAGTGTTTCTTTTGTAAACAATTTCATATGCAATATAATACAGAAAGCATGGCTGACCTTCAATAAAAAATGTAGTAAACTATATTGCTTTATTCTTGATTATGCTGCAGTGAGCGAATGGCAGGATGAAGCAGTGTGGTGTGGTGGTGGCTAAGTCCCTAGCCCTCGTTTGCACTAAAGATCAAAATAGGTTTTGTTTTTCTATTTGGAACCAAAAAAAAAAAAAATTTTTTTTTTTCAAAATCCCCAAATGAAAAAAGAACCCCCCCTCAAAAAAACCCCCCAAACAAAAACAAAAACAAAACAAAACAAAAAAACTGAAAACAAAAACTGAACACCTTTCAGGTCGTTAGGACCAACAATTACCCGATGATTTTGAGACTAGTCTAGCAAGATGTGTGTAACATTCACTGGCTGTGAACTGCTGTGCAGTGAAACCGGAAATGGACACAATAGAGCCATGCTACCTTAAAGTCCAAGCTACAAGTTCAAATTAGGATGACGGTTATGAAGGAGAGAAACGCAAAAAGGCCTGTCAGGGCTTCGTTTGAGTCAAGCCAATGAGCGAATGGGATAGAACACGAGGCTGTTTGGTTTTCCCAGTGGGTGTGAGGAAGGCCACAAACCAGGGCTGAGAAAGCTCCTGGGGAGGGGACCAAAGGCTTGGCTGTCCCCGTCAGCTCCATGTCCAGGTAGAACCAGGAATGGGGTCTGGGAGCTAATGCCACTCACTTCCCTCTGCTTGGGAGGAGAGGAGTTCGGGGGTCCCAGGCAGATGGATCTGGAAGCCAGAAAGTCACCCGGTGGCTATTTTGTGATTCCGGGGGTGGGGGGGGGAAGCCATCAGCCAAGAGGGTTTCTCCCCCGAAGGCGAAAAGGTGGTTCCCAGGTTCGCCACTGAGCTTAACTGAAACAAAGACAAGGCTGAACATCAGTGCTAAAATAATTTATGAAAATCTTTCAAAATGGACTTCTAGATGAGTGGGGGGACTAACGTGAACCTTAACCTAGGTAGCCACATTAAAACATATCAGATTTCCACGAGATTTGTGCTATGGGCTACTGGGTCTCTTCAAAAGGTATTATAAACATCTAAAACATATTCACACAGATTATCAATTTCTTCTGAGCATTCTTAAAAAAATATTTTTTCTCTTAGTAAAATCATTTTAATATACCATGCCTCCCTCTTTTAAAAAATAAATTAAAAAAATCCAGTTTTGCATATCTAGCATTAGCATTTAAGGTAGTATGGCACACCCCTTCACAGTTTGGGGGGGGGGGTTGGGAATCTACAAAACGCCATAGAGTCTGCCGGCATTTGAACATCATGAGACCTTGGGTTAGTTGAAACCACATCAGATCAGCAAAAATAAAATAAAAAGTTGAAATTGAAAAAAAAAAAAACCAAAGGAAAAAACTGCCCCAAAATTATTAGCAATTTTTTTTTCATAAATAAGAGAAAGTTCTATCCTTACTGGTCCTAAATCTGAATAACTATGTCTAATTTTTTTTTTAAACCTTAATTACGTTATACCTATCAATATGTACTAGAAGAAAGAGAAGAAAAAAAGTCACTACACTAGTACGAGGACAGCACGCTTACAAGATAGCCATTTTATACATTATTAACAGACAGTGATCAACGAAGAGTCTTCTATGAGGTGATGGGGGATGCAGAGAAAGGAAGGGTTCTACAGTACATCACCAACATGGACAAAAGAGTAATTAAATTCCCTAGTCTAGACACTGAATTTCTGGGAATTTATGGTCTTTTTTCTTTTTTCATAAAACTTCTATTTTGTTATTTTATCACTTGAACAAGTTTTGATATTTTAAAAGCGCCCAGCATTTTACTTAACTTGGTTGTTTGGAAATAAAAAAAGAAAGAAAGAAAAAAACAAAACAAAACAAAAACCCCTCACCAAACAACCTAACATTGAATCAGAAAAACAAGATTTTTTTTTTTTTAATGTTGTTGCTGTTTAATTAGAATTGAAAAAGGCTTTTTTTCTTTCTTTCTGAGTTAGCATTTTGGAGCCTTTCGTTTGAAGATGCTTTTGCCCTACCATGTCTGTGAATGTCTACATTAGTCTACTTTGTTAGTAAAATTTATAAAAATAGGAGTGCAGCAGCTCTTTATAATAAATGTCGCATTCAGTGTCTCATACTGGCTGTGCCTTAAGTACCAAATTTATAAACGTAACAATTTAAAAAATATTAATAAAACGTCAATATCACATTTTAAAAAAGAAAAAATATATATCCACACTACAATATGTTTTAATGCCATCTATTGAGTTGTACTTCTATAGTTGCTGTTGCCGACCTATTACCAATATTAAAAAAAAGTTAAATTAAAAAATATCCTTCATCATAAGTATCTTTCCCCAACTGAGGACCATATATTATAACAGCCAAATGTTAAACATGTGCAAACAGGAAACTGTCAGTTTTTCCCACCAGTCACAGTGCAGCGATGTTTATACTTTTTTTATTTTTAAAATTCTGTTTACATCTACAATAAATTAAAAAAAAAAATTCTTCCATAGCCTCTCTGGTGATACTTGCAGCACTGAGGTATTAAAAAAAATATATAAACCAAAAGGTTGCTCTCCTAATTTGTAAATAGGAAGTGAATGGAGAAAAGTTTTCATTAATGCAGGCTTCTCCGCCCCTGGCCTGAGCTCCGCCCCCAGCCCTGGAGCTGGGAGGAGCCGGTGGGGGAGCAGGGGAGCAAAGAGAGGCGAAGTGTCCTAGGGACCTTTGGAGGTGCTGAAATGGTTGGACAATAGAAAATGATCAAATATTTAAAAATTAAGACTGAAAAAAGAATGTCCCCCCACCCCCTTCCCACCCAAGCCAAACAGGTGTGCTTTGAAACTTTAAATATGTTAAATATTAAAATTGTAGCTTTGTTTTTAAAAAACGTCTTGGGAAAAGCAGTTTTTCATATTTTAAATAAAAATCTAACTAGACGGTAACATTTGAAGCTGTGCACAGACGAGAGGTTAATATGCTGGTATGACGCTCATACAGTTCTTAGGTCTATCACACAGACAGAAGGAGCTAAACAGTGTTCTAACTTCTCCCGGGGGGTCGTCCTGGCAGCGGGGGCGGGGGGGTGTCCTTCCGCCTGGGAACCGACTCGGTTATCATGCCTTCCCCTCCTCCTCCTTCCACAGAGCATCGAACTGCCTGGGACCGACTCCCTCACAAAAATATTTTTGATTCTCTCTTTCTTAATAGTTTCTATGTAGTTAATGGAATTGTATTTACAACGCTTCTTTTTTTTAGAATTCACAATTTCAAAAAACCTTATAATATCACCTCTTTCAACAGAAAAAAAGCACTTATAGAAAAGGAGGACACTCAAAACATGGTCGTCCTTACCTTATTGCCGAAAATAGATATACTTAGGTTAACAAAGAGACATCACAAAAAAGAACCGCTATAGAGTCTGTTAATTAGCTTACTACATCTCACTTATACGACGCAAAGGAGAAAGTTTATGCCCACCTCCCGCTCCACACTTCACAACTTTGCTTCCACAGACGCACAATGTGCTCCACTGGAAAAGCCATACAGTCTCAGAATTGGTACCAAAATATTGAGGAATATTACCATCTCAGCATCCTTTAAAAGTGAGAACAGAATCAAAACAAGCAAAAAAAAAAATCTTTTTAAGAGAAAAATAATACCTTAATATAACAATTATACTATGGTTAGCTTTTAACTAGATATTAAAGCTATATGACTACCGGACTAAGTCAAAATCACTACCAAATGTGATTCAAAGAGATTTAAAAGGAGAAGGGGGGGAAGAGAGAAGAGGAAGGGAAACCATCAAGAAAAACAAAACTAAACAAAACCAAAAATCATGGGTTATATACACATTTAAAAGCTGTTGTCTTATATTACAGCAGATTCGTGAGATGATGAGATGTAGTCAACCCTCGATCCGAAGTGAGCCATCTCTGGTTGGGATGGGGAGTGAGGCTGGTGGGGGTCCAGGTCTGATGACATCACCTAAACAAAGGGCCACTCAGAAACTTCGCCCAGTCTTGCCTGGACATCCAGGTATGCTCTGCAGGGCGCGGAAGGTCACGGATGCCCAGAGGAGAACATAAAGTGGGAAGTGGAAGGAGAGAGAAGATGTGTCAGGCAAACATACTATTTATTCCAACTTCTCAACTAGCGCTTCCACAGAACAACTACATTGGGCTACTGAGTATGTCTGGAAACGGCCAGGTTAACAGCTTACTGGGATCACGGCTTGGGAAATCTGACATCTTCACCACGCCTGACACTGGGGAGCGGACAGCTCTGCAACTCACTGTGCTCGTTTGCTATTTTGCTGATTTGATACGGCACTGGTGAATTCTTTGGGGGGGGGGGGAGTGGCAGGAAATGTGGTCAGCAAATGCGGCCATGCTGGGTGTTTGGCTACACTGGGTGAATTGCAAACTGATGAGGGATGCTTTTTGTTCTGGTTAAACTTCGGGTTTTCAAAGCCAAATGTTTAAAAAACTACTTTATCAGATACCGTCAATGACTGCCAATAACTGAAAATGCAGATTTAAAAAAATCTAAAAAAATTATATTTCGTATCGAGGACTCAAGCTCAGGAAAAACATATGCAACAAATAACCAGCTTTGGTTATAGAAAATAAAAACAGGCCCGCGACTCACAGACTTGCTGAGTCTCCCTGAGTCCACCATGAGCCTGGGCACCTCCTCTGTGGAGGGGACTAAATGTCAGAGAACGAAACCTCGGTCATGGACAAAGTGTGTGTTTCGGTTCGAACATGTGACTCAATTGGTTCACTTCATCCATTTTGGAGGAGGGTGGTGGGGTGAGTACCGCCAGTCTCTTGGCTACGTTATCCTTCTGTGGGAATCGGGTCCTAGAGTTGGATGAGGAGGATGGGCTGGATGCCTTGCCCTCCCCTGGCTCCTATAGCGGCCGTGGAGGGGAGAGCGGGCTGTGGTGGGAAGCCCTACCCCATCCTCATTTCCAGGGGAGGGAGAGTGCAAGGACAGCCGGGCAGCCGCAGTGTCTGACCTTGCAGGGGTCTGCTGTGCCTGGTAGCTGTCCCATCCCCTCATCATCTGACTCCACAAAGGGCTGGAGCCACCTCCAATCCCCAGAGTTCTTGGGGAGTTCAGTCCACTTTGCTCTCAGAGGAACCTTACTTCCCCTGGGCCCCCAAACCCAGCTTAATTAGTAGTGAGTAGCTCTCCTTCAAACTGTTAGTGGCCTCTGGCTCTGGCCAGCAATGGCCGGGTCAGTGCTCGAAGGGAAGTGGAGGTGAGGGGTGGGGAGAATTCACACACGGGGTTTATTTGGTTAAGAGAGGCGGTTGCATTAGTTGAGGTGATTCCTTAGCAGCAACATTAGAGAAATCCAGAGAGATTTATGGAGCTCAACTCAATCTGGTCCCCCAACTGGGCCCACCCGAGAGAGTTCTGGCTGACTTGGGGGCCTAGAGTGATCCCCTCTATGAGAGAGGGGTCTTACTAACCACAAACCAAAGTGTCAAGTCCATCTCCAGCCTTGCTTCTCCTACATCCGAACTCCCAGAGGGAAAGGCACTCCTGCCCCAGCAGGGACCCAGGCCCGGCCTCAGCTGTCACCCTCCCTCTTGACAGACCCATGTCTCAAGCCCCCAAACTAATGCGCTAACACAGTACGCACTTAGCTTTCACGAGAGAACCCCTCTTCCTTTTCGGGGTTCCTCCCGAGAGCAACAGATACTCATTTTCCAATGAGACCGTGGCAAGAGGCTCCTTCACTGACTGCCCCAACCCCCCCTTCTCCTCCACTCCGCCCCTTCCATACCCCCATCAAAGTGATTTAAAAAAATGTTTAATTAACTTGAGCTCAGTTTAAAAGGTTAGGAAACTGGCAGGGATCCAAATCCACGTTACGCAGGTGATGTCGTTAATTTAATTTGCTTTTCGTGCGGTAATCTGGATAATTACTCAGTAGTTACTGGCAAAAATGTTTTCTTTTCACTAAAAGATGGAGTCTGGCTGTTTGACTGCATGAACCCCATTGGCCAAAGCCAGTGAGTGCTGGGGGGCCGAAAGGGTCCAGGGACCTGAAAGGCCATCTCGTGGGACCCTGGAGGGGTTGGCCCTGGCCCCCGCCCCCAGGCTTGGCCGAAGCCCAGGCTTCTCCTGCCTCCATCCCCCCAGGACAGGCAACAGCACCAGATCACCTTCCAGTTTCCTACACTCTTGATTGTATTTCAAGACGGAGAGAGATGAGGGGGTGGGGAAGAAGATAAAGAAAGGGAATCAAAAGAATCAAATCAAGAAGAATTAAAAAAAAAGGTGGGGGTCATGATTACAGCTGGAGAGAAGAATGAGAGAGTACAAGACTGGATTTTTTGCCCCCACCCTCCTGCCAAGGGGTCGGGGAAGAGGAGAGAGAGGTGTTGGCGCGATGGGGCCAGGGCCCGTGCGTACTTGCATGCCAGGGCACACACACGTACGACGCACCCGGCAGGGCGGGGACACAGGGCAGAGAAGGTAGTACCTCAGAGTGGGGTGGCAACGGAAGCACCTGCTCAATGGTATCCATTTGTAAAGGCCGTTGCAATCAAAGGTCCCTAAAATTGCACAATTGTTAAGGTCATCAGCACGCTATACACGGGAACAGATTGTCATATTCTGGGAAAGGAAATTATCTCTAGAACTAGACCGTGGTTGCCAGCATGAATATGTAATTCTGAGACACTGCGCCACGAGGGGCCCGGACGCCGTCCTCCCTGGCTCCGGGCCCTCCAGCCCCCACGCCCCGCCCCAAGCCCGTCTGCTTGCCCAGGGGGTAATCGAGAGCCAGATGCACCAGGGGGGTGTGTGGCTGAGGGGAAAGGGAGGCCTCGGCCCAAAATGCTGGGCGCTGCTGCCCTGGACCCCGGAGGGCAAAGATACCCGTGTCTCTGCCCGCAGTCCCGACAGCTCCAGCTGGGGAGAAAGCAAGCCCAGCGCAGACAAAACGTGATGCCACGTGTGGTCATTTCAGAAAAGCGCCACGACCCACAGGTCAAGAGACCCAGGTTTTCAAGAACGAATAGGGTCTGTGCTTCCGGGCGCTGCAAATGGAAATGAGCTGTGCTCTAGGTGGTGATAGATGGTCTCCCAAATCGATGCAGCTCTAAACTGAATAATAAGACTCTGGATCTGGTCCTACAGCTCAGCCGAGTGGATGCGACTCATCAGACTCCTGACTTAAGTGTTACTGGTCCGGGAGTGGAATTGCACAAGGACCCAGACTGCACGGGCCAGGGGTGGCGGCAACGCGCATGCGCGTGTGCGCGCACGCGTGTGTAAGACGGTCTGTGAGAGAAAGAGTGCGCGTGCGTGGGTTAAGAGTGTATGTGTGCACCCCTGCATGCGTGCGTGCACCCGTGTGTGTGTGCGCGTGGTTTCCAATGCTGGGGTAGGGGGGGCAGGGAGCAGCGCCCTGGTGCCCCAGACTTGTCCGCGCTTGCCCTGTTCTCCCCAGCTCAGCCCCTGAGGCGGGGTTCTCCTGACAGGGACAGGGCCTGGAACAGCAGACACTCCCATCTTAGCCCCCAAACCAAACCGCCTCCAAAATGCTGAGGTTGGCTAGAACGGAGGGTGGCCGAATTTCTGTTTCCCAAATGGAAGGGACAGCGAGCGAGTGGGCTCAGGCACATTCATGCTCACATACACGAGGAGGGGGAAGAACAATACAATCTGAAAACGGCATGCAAATCTGTTAAGCAAATTTCCACTGCCTGGATTAGTTAGATTATAGAACCACAGAGCATTACAAATATCAAATGCATCTGGCCTTTGCGGGGTTGCGGCTAAAGAACGCAAATGGGAACTTACTTGGAACCTGGAAACTCTAAGAAACATTAGCAAAGGAAACCACCTGGGAGGGAGCGTGCACCCCACACCGTGTCCCAGGGCCAAGTGCTGCCTCTGGACCTCAGGCCCAGGGCCTCGACCGACCAAGGTTGCTATCCTGAGGAGGGGGTGGGGGGCCCCCCAGCTCCTCAAGTCGCAGCCCACATGGCTGTCTCCAGGAGGCAGGGATCAAGCAGGGGCGCCGATACCGAGGGCCTGTTATGTGCTAGCAGGTGACGTATCCTGTTTCCATTAATTCTCAGACCATCTTTCGAGGGAGGCACGCTTATTGTCGTTTTGCAGCCAGGGAAGTGAAGTTCCGATCAGTTATGTAAGAGGCTTAAGGTTGCATGGGCTGAAGGTGATGGAGTGGGGATCTGAACTTGACCTGCCCATGCTCCTTCCACTCCATCACACGGCCACACACCAGTTGCTCAGGAAAAATCGAAACAGGAGCTTCAGCCCTAGGTGGCTGACGGAATGTGGATGGGGGAGTGGGGACCCACTGTCCTCTCCTTGGCCCCCAACCCTGGGCTCTTCTGGCATACTCTCCCATGGGAGACGGGCGGGAAAGGACGAGGCGGGGGGCGGGGGGTAGGTACTTACAGCTATGCCGTGGCCGAAGCCTGAGCCCGGCTGTGGGCTGGCCGCACTTATGTAATTCCCCACTCCGGAGTCCTGGCTGGCAGGGCCGTACAGATCGGCGACAGGTCCTGGGCTGTTGGCCCCCGGGAAGCCTCCGGGCCGCGCGGGGTTGGAGCCTGCCGGGGAAGCGGGCGCGCCAAAATTCGGTTGAGCACTGTAGCTATTCAGGACTGGTGTGCAGAGAATAGAGCTGGGTATGAGGCCAGAAGCCAGGCATGCACCGGTCATTACAAGCCAAACACTCGAGAAAAACAGCTGAGGCCCAACTTCTAACACTCAACCAAGGCCATGCGAAAACATCAGCAGGGACTCAAGAATACTCAGCCCAGGCTACTACTAAGAAGCTCGGAGCTCCGAAAATAGAGAGAATAAAAAAACAATCATTCAACACACTACAGCAACCAACCGGAGGTGCTTCACTGCCCACCAAATTATCACAAGAGAAATAGAGATATATATGGAAGAGAGAGAGGAAAAGAGAGAGAGAGATTGGTTTTCACATCTGATTTGGTGCTCATGCAGTCTTGTCTAGATCTGGGCACGTTGAGACAGCATTCACATCCCATGCAAACTACAAAGGAACTAGTTTTAGACTACACATTGTGTTAATATTGATATTAAAACGTGACAGGAAACAAAGCAATTTGTGTCCAGAAAAAAAAAAATCTTTTGGGGAAGGGATTTAAAAAAATTTTTTTTGTTTCTCTTTTTCTTGTTTGTTTTTGGATCCATTCAATGACAAATTTGTTTAAAAAAAAAAGACAAAAAAGATCTCCATTCTCCAGCCCCCCCAAAACCACTTCCCCCCTCCCCACTGGCTACGTCCTCCCCCCACCCCCATTTATATCCCTGTATGAAAGTCGTCACTACTGAACGTGGTCGGAGGATGGGATATGTCATGGAAAATTTGGGCATCTTAACGTAACCGTAATGATGGTGGCAAGGGGTCCCCTTCTGGGGTGGAGAGCAGGGGATGGAGGGAGGGGGTGGGGTGGGGATGGCGAATCTGGAGGCTGGGGCCGAAGCCGGGTGAATGCCAATGGTTCTACAGGACACCCACACACTCACCTCCTGCAGTAGAAGGAAAAGGGGGGTTTAAACTTTTTTTCCTTTTGTTTAAAAAAAAAAAAGACAAAGAAGTATGAATGCAGAGGATACTGACTGAACCGATTTACAGCTAAAGCGTATCTGACCAAAATGCCTGCTTTCTGTTAGTCAACCTCATATAAACTCCAGACTGAGCAAAGAGCTAGGAATGCACCTGTGCTCTAGAGAGGAGACTTCACAGCCACAGATCCTGAGAGTGGTGGTGAGGAGGGGCAGCGGTGGGGAGACTGCCTGGGCCGGCATCTTTAGCCCTCGCACCCTCCCCCACCACAATTCCATCATTCCTTCTTCAGGGAGGGCCACGGCGGCAACCAGGTTAATTTTGTCTCATCTTTCACTTCCCCCTAGTAGCTTAAACTTTTTCTTTCCAAAACGGGGGAAAAATTTTTCTTTTTTTTAAAATTGCCAAAGTAAGTTCTCACTGATTTTGAAAGCTGAAGGTGAGTCTGGGGCCAGCCACTTCAGGGCTACGGCTGACCCATGTGGAAGAACCAGACAATCTGGATACCACATATTTCCACAACTTTGGCTCCAAGGGGCTGCTTCTCACTACAATCTTCTCCCACTGCTTCCCGTGGCATTTCCCTCTCTGCCTTGTGACCAGCTGCCTCCAACATCTGCAGCCCCACTCTTGGCCGCGGCCTGGCCTGAGGGACCTGGGCTTGCAGCCCCCCACTTCTGACGGGGCTTGAAGAGCCAGACCTGGATGGATTTTTACCCGTGTGTGCCTGGGATGGAAAGAGACTGACCACGCACCCAAGCCAGGCTGGCAGGAGACTGAGATGGGGACACGGAAATAGAAAGGAGATCAAACCAAGTGGCATCTGGCCCGTGACTGAGCAGAGAAAAGGGAAACTGATACCTCCAGGTGCCCTCGGGGCAGGAGGCTCGAAGGTGAGGCCCCTCGGAAGCTGGAGCTGAGAAATGAGTCAACTGGCAGATGGAAAAAACAGGTTCAAGAGGAAAAAATCACAGAGGCTTAGAGCAAGTGAATGGCTGATTTGCGAATGCACTGGCTGACAAAGGGGGCAGGAATTTTGAATACAGAAGATTAAACTTGCAGATAACATTTGGCCTTTCTCACTCATGGAGGCAAATATCAAGCTGAGATATTCAAAGGCGGTATTATCTTGGTCTAACACTTTTTCTTTTTTTGCTCTGGGCTAGGGAAAATGGAGTGAGCTCAGACAGTGGACTCCTGGTTTACCCAGGCAGCCGACCCCTGCTATACAAAGTAACTAGCTGGTTCTGTTTCAGGGTAAAGAGAGGCTAGGGGAAGGGGCCCACAGTGGAAGATGGAAAGATTTTTTTGGCTTCTTGCTCCTCTGGCCAGATGAAGATGCAGGAAGACTGTGGGCAGGCCCACCTACCTAGGGGCTGGGGAGAAGGGAGGTCTTGGTCTTGGCTCCTTCCAGCAGGGAAAGCCACCCAGAGACTGATCCAGCTAGCAGAAGCAGCCTTGGAGAGAGGATGTAGCACGTCCATAGAAGGATGCTGTCCACAATCAGCCCCCTCCGTGTGCTTAGGAGCTAAGAGGGCCGGTGGTATCCGCCCATCCCAACTCCCTCTCCCGGTCCTGTGTGCCCAGGAGGCCTGAAGGGATTTCACAGTAAGCAGCCCCTCTCAGCCTACAGTGCCCCTCCCTGCTCAGTCACTTGTCAGCAAATGATCCTGTGAAGAAGGCACCCGATTAGAATACAGCTCTGAAACCCCAAGTCCTGTACTGTTATACACCCACTCCTCACAGTGCCTGATCCCTGCTCAAAGTCACCTTGCGGCTGTCCCCCAGCCAGGGGCGCAAGATCGGGCTACGGGTCCCCGCCAGAGGGCGCAGTTGGCAGGCAGCAAGCACCTGGTTCCGGGCTGGGGGCTCCGGGCTGGGAGCTCCGGGCTGGGGGCTCCGGGCTGGGGGCGCGGAGGAGGCCCGCCTCTGTGCCCTGCAGCCAACAACGCCCTCCTCACCTCTCTGCAGGCGGAAGACCCAGGCTCCAGAAAGCAGGCTCAAGTCCCCGGACAGGCCAACCAGATACCCATGCATCATCAGCAAGCAAACGGCTCGGACTGCTTGGCAAAGAGTAGGGAGCGCCACTTTGCATGCAAACTTGTCAGCAGCTGTTCCTTCTGTCTGGTGGGGGGTAAGGCATCAGGGACAAAGTCGTCCTCTTCTTTTGGGAAGTTCGTACTGAACACCGGCTGGCTAGACAGGACGGGAAGCCATTTGAGGACCCTCTCTCCCTCTGTGCTGTGTGATCTGAGCAGAGGGAGACGCAGGCGGGCCGAGAAAGCAGCGGCTGAGTCCCCAACCTGAGCGTGCGTGCTGGGGCAGTCAGCCTTCAGGCAATGCTCAGTGAAGTGTCTTGGTGGAGGGTGCCTTTTCCTCCTTTGGAGGGGCTGGAAACAGTCCCCCAGGCCAGGATTGGGCAGGAAGAGGGGATGCGACATCACTCTCAACGGGCAAGCGTACCTTGTCTACTGCTCAGCTCTAGGGGGTGTATGTGTGTGTGTGTGTGTGTGTGTTGTGTGTGTGTTGTGTGTGTGCGCGCGCACGCGCTGGGAGGCAGGGAGTCTCGGTATGTGTTGCTGAATAAACAGTGCTGAGATTTATGAATCGGGACATCATGACTCCCGTCCCAGGAGAGGACAATGTCTTGCAAACACTTTGGCATTTCTGCTGCAGAAGCCGTGAACATTGAGTAGCCACCAGGCAGTTTGGGGGCTCGCTGTGGGGAGCAGGGCTATGTGTCCGCCAGCCACTCTGGGCAGCATCCCCGTCAGCGGTTTAATTCTGGGCAAGTTCCTCCTCGGCCCTCGCCCCCAGCCCCCAGCGTCCTCTGGGCTTTCCGGGTCCAGGCAGCCAGTATGCTCAGGGACACAGCTATGGTGCAGAGAAAGGGAGCACTGGACTTGGAGTCAGAAGGCCTGAGTGGGACCCTGGCCCTGACCTTCCGGCTGTGGGCCTCGGGTAAGCCCCTCAGCCGCCGGGGTGCTCATCTGTACCACGTGAGCGCCATCTGCCTTAGCCTGCCTCTCGGTGGGCTACGTGAGAATGGGAGAGAGAAAGCACTTTGTAACTTGTCGAGCTGAAAACAAACATGCCTATTTTTAAGATAGTTGGGTAGGCAGAGCCCAGTAAGACAGGTACCATAGGAAGATTTAGGAAAATCTTATACAGGAAAATACAATTCACTGGCCATACAAATCAGGAAGGGATTTACTAAAGGATCCAATTCATCTGCCCGGTGCACTGAATCATGCTGGACCCGGATGAAGGACTCTGAGACATGGGGGGCAGGAAAGCAAGGGCGTGGAATCTCACTGAGGCCAGCAAGAGGAAATGCATTTGACTTACAGTGGGAGGCATTTGAGTTGGATAAAAAGAGGAACTTCCTGCCTATCAAGGGAATGAAACACCTTGATGGCTGAGCCAGGAAACCCCAGGGAATCTTATCCCAGAGACCCTAACAAAGGTTGGTCCTGCAGGCTTAAGTCCTTACTTGTAGGGGCTCAATCCACAGCTCACAGGTACCTCAGGGTGGTGCCTGCCTTCCTGCTGGCACACAGTCTTCCTGTGGCTCTGCCCAACTGTGGTCACAAGGGGCTGGGCTGAGAGTGGAATTAGTCACTGGGGGAGGGGAAGAACAGCCTCGAAAGTATGGAAGTGCCGATGTCCGTAGAATCCCTAAGTGATGCCAATGGACCTGACATAGAAAGCTAGAGCCCAGGACTATAAGGGGGGGGTGGGCACCTCTGGGAGTGTCTGGCTCCAAGACCTGAAAATTGGATTATTACTGATCCAGACAAAGGAACTGTTTACAAAATCCTTTCTAGTTGAGCTCAGCGCACGTATCCGGGACAAGCCAGGGCTCTGCCAAGTCCCAGCATGAGTCCGTGGTCTTGGTTTGGTGGCTCTCACGTTTCACCAAAGTGCAGGGCCAGCCCTCAAGACAACTGCAGTCATCTGCCTTGTGAATTATCTGCTGCTGCCAGGTTTCATCTGGGGCGGGAGGCCCTGGTGGCCCCTGGCACATTTCCAGAGCATGCGCTGCTTAGGGCTCAGGCAATGGTGGGCCCGTCCCCACCCAGTCCAGCTCTGAAGGTAATGTGCTGCCAAAACAGAACTCACAACGCAGGGCATTTCAGGGCCAAAGAGAAGGCAGTCTGGGCTGACAGGTGTCAGGGCTCCCATTCCCAACCCCCAGCTCCCGAAAGAATGGAGGGAACAGAAGCCCCTGTCCTATTCTTTGAGGGCAGGGCTGTGTTCATTCATCACACTGGGTTTTAGGGTTGTTTATTTTAAATAATGTAAAGAAACTGAAAAAGGAATGAGTAGAGGGGCTATGTTGATAGGCTGATGTCAGAGAAAAAGAGGTCAAGGTCATTGCCCCTCCAACTCTCCCCTCTACCTTCACCTTGTCCGTATCATGCTTCTAGCTGCCTTCATTAAAAACTCCACAGCAGGGGCGGTTGCGGTGGCTCAGTCGGACTCTTGATTTCAGCTCAGGTCATGATCTCAGGGTCATGAGATCCAGCCCTGTGCCCGGCTCTGAGCTCAGTGGGGCGTCTGCTTCTCTCCCTCTCCCTCTGCCCTCCCCCCGACTTGTGCATGCTCTCACTCTAAATAAATCTTAAACAACAACAACAACAAAAAAGACTCCTACAACACTGGGTGCTCAGTGATCCTGGGTCTGTAATGCCAACTGGCTGTCAACAGTGGAGACTCATGGGTCCCTCTTAGCAGCCACTCACTCCTTGCTCATGTGCTCTGAAGAATGGCAGCTGGACAGCCAAGGCCTTCCTGGGAACAGAGTCGAGGACCCCGCTTTTATTCTCCATGCCCTCTGAAAGTAGGGTCCACTATAAAGCAATGCAGATGGTCAAATGGGAAAGGTCAGCATGGAAAGATAATCCTGTTCCTGCTAACGGAAGGAGAAATACTCAGCTGTGAGTTATTACAGCATGTTTCCAGAGCACGGGGGGATTATGAGCCAGCAGTCTGCCCGGCCGCTAGGTCCCAGGGATCCTGGCTCTAACTTTCCTTCTAGAGCTTAGCCTGAAGGTGGGAGAGAGAGATAGAGAGGACCAGCAATTACAACCAACCTGGGAAAACTGTATGACACACTAAATTAGAATCAAATCAGTTCAGGGACCCAGATGCAGGGACAATCAATTTAATATATTATATATACACACACACACACACACACACACACATATATATATATATACTTAAGCTCTGCTAAAATTCAGGCTATTTCAGAAGGGTAGGGGAAGAAACACTTTTAAACTAGGGGAGGATTAAGAGAGTAATGTGATGACATTTCCTTTTCCCTGTCTCCATACACAAACAAATGTATTACAGAGGTACGAACTCAGCCTGATATCAACAAGTCTGGACATATCCAGGGATGCCTGGCTCATCTTAAACACTGCACAGGACACGTGGAGAGTGTCTGCTCATGCACGGGGCTGACAGGAAAGCCAGTGTCACAAATACTCCAAATGTCACTTACAGCGGTGCCATGGTCTTCTAAGATTGCAGCTCCTGCTTGTTCTCTCAAAACCTAAGCTGCCTTAGACGGCTGTGGCTGGTGCCTGCCGGTTCACGCTGGGCAAATCTCAGGGAACGCATGGACAGCAGAACTGAGGGCTTGGGACTAACTATTATGTGGAATGATGGCCTAAGCTTCTGGTCAAATCACACCCCTCGGAAGAGATAACATCACCACTGGCGGGCTCTAAAGCCCTCATGCAGTGTTAGAGGTGAACGTGGAGATTCTACTACCACTCAGGTCAGTGTGAGGAAAAGGCCCCAAACACCCAGAATGAACCCACCTGAGGAGAGCTTTGTGGCCAGGACTGTATACTTTATGTTGAGATACAATCTCAACACAAATTAAACAGCTTGTTCTCTTTCTATCTTGATGCTCTTTTATTATCGGCCCTGAGTTGGGTCTGTGGGTGTGTCCCCTCCTCACAAAGGCCCAGGCTGGGGTCGGTGGGGAAGGTGGGCGAGGGGAGGAGAGGGGTTAGTGGTTAGCTGCCATCTGCTTATGGTGTAAATTCTGGGGATGGAGTAGCCGTGAGTGGGCCTGGGCCTAGTGGCCAAAGAAATCATGCTTTGCTGTGAGGGCAAAGAAGGAAGTTTCTGGAGCCACTGTTAGGTTCCCGTTTCTCCCAGACCCCAAGGGTCCTGAGGGACAGACCCTATTTGCATGTGTCTGAAGAAGGAGGGGGAGACAGGCCCCCAGGAAGGGAAAGGCCGTGAGGTGGGTCACTGGGGCTTGCCTGGCGCTGGCTCAGCCAAAGTGAACTGTTTTCCGGGCTGCAACGGCTTCACCAGTTGAAGGGACCTCAGCAGGCTGCCTGGCTCAGGCCCCTGGTCTCAAATGCAAGAGGGTGGTCGTGATCCCTCTCAGAAGTGAATGGGGTGAGTCAACGGTACCTCAGCCCTGAGCCTCTAAGGCACCTCGGAAAATAGGGGAAGTTAACCCGAGAGACAGATGTTTACGGCCCTGGGGAGACAGGCTTCGGCCTCCCCCGCCAACTCACTGGGCTTCCAGTTCCGGCCCTCCCTGACCTGAGGCCCAAAAGGAAATAAGGACGGGGAGTGTGGTGCCAGAATGACCCCCTCTCCCTCTCTCTTTCCAGAACACTTTGGTTGCTCCGAGTGTCTCCTAGTTTAATCCCGAGAATGTCCCTTGCTTTGTTTTGATCTGGTGACTGCCTATGTCTCTGAGGCCCATCCAGCTCTATCTTGTCAAAAAAGACACCAGTCTGGCTCCCCACCCCCCCCCCCCCGGGAACCCAGCCACCCTCTGTGCTGTGTGTGCTCGCTTGTTCCCCTCCTGTCTGCCCTCAGCCATAGACGTCGGGTCCTAGCTTGCATCTTGTAAGTGATCCCACTCACGCAGGCTCGGCGAACGCTTCCTGCACTATGTACTATGAAGAGAAAGCATTATGAAGTCCAAGGCCAGAACTGCATACGTGTGGTATTCGCAGTCATGAGGAAAAGCTCTGTAAGAATTTGATAACACCCTGTCCCAGTCAGGGAAGGTGGAGTGGGGGAAAGCCTCCTACTATTGGGGGCACAAGAGGGTCCGGAGGCAAGAGGCACAAAGTTCTAGAAGCTGCAGCTTCTAAAGGTGCCAGGCTGGAAAGGGACCGCGTGGGTGTTTGACGCCATCTTTTCTCACGCTCCCAACAACCTGTGAGATGGGTCCTATTACCCTGGGTTACAGATGAGGAAACTGAGGGCTGGAGCAGTGAGGGAACATGTCTCCGGAGTGTCTCTGACCAGACTGAACCCAGCTCTCACTTGGACCTCAAGCCAACTCCTGGCTGCTCTCCAAACCGAATCCTGCCGCTCGGCTGTCCCTCCCTGCACCACAGTCTGACAAGTCATCTCGTGATTATTTGGATCTTTCTTTGCCTCACACAGGTCACAAGGACAAGACACCAAAGCTGCCTTGTTGGAGCGCCAGCTCCTGCGGGTGTGGGCTCTGTTGCCCTCTCTGCATTGGGAGCTCCCTGGTGGTGGTGCGCCCCGCATCAGACTGGGGGCTTCCTGGGGTTGGGCCACACCTGCCCAAGAGATAGGGGACCACCCTCCTCTGTGCCACATCCCAGAACAAGGCTGGGCAGAACAAAGCAGGCAGGCAGCATGGCTGGGGCCAGGGTGGGGAGGAGAGGGTGCTGCCAGACAAAAAGGAAGCCCTCCCATACCTGCGTCCTTAGAGGGACTCCTCCAGAATGTGTGACCAGAGGCCTGGTCTCAGTCCCAAAAGGGCAGTCCCGTGGGGAGCTGGACTGCCCTAGGGCCATCCGTATTTACTGCCCGATCACACTGAATGGAAACTCACTGTCCCAGCCTTATGACCAGGGGTTAGGGTGGGGAGGATGCCCAAGGGGCAGCCCCTCGAGGACCTGCACAAAAGGCTTTCCACTCGAGCAGCCTGTCTTTAATGATTATAAAGGCACAGGAGTTTAATCCATTTTTGATGTAAGCACTAATAGCTCTATGTCCTTGAAGTTCAAAGCGGGCACATACATGTCACTAATTAGCCAAGCACAGAGCCATTCAGCTCCCTCTCATGTTTCTAATTAGGTCTTTAATAACAAACAAACTCCGACCTTACCAAACGGCCCCCATTCATCAGACAGTCAAGGAGGGTGGCTGCTTCCATGTTTACGGCTGCTTCGGGCCGTTGGTTTCTATATGTACCTGCTCTTAATCTCAGCCAGGACAGGCCTGTCCTCGAATCCCTCTGTGAGGACAAAGACCCCTTCAGCCTGCCCTGGAGGGACGGACTTCCTGGCCCTGTTGGGAGGACCCGTGGTGGGCAGGACAGCTGGCTACAGGCTGAGGATCCAGACCAGCTCTCCTGGTCATTAGAGGAGGTGGGGGCGAGCGACCTGGCTTGGCTCTATGTATCCACTGCTGAGGTGCGGATGCTGGTGACCAAGTCACAGAGACGGTGTGAGGCTCTACATCTGGCAAGAAGCTGCTGGTACTTGAGTCCATGGTTACACATTGGACTTGACCCAGGGAGCTTTCACTACTACTGACGCCTGGGGCTGACCCTGGTGGATTCTGATTTGATGGGTCTGCAGTGTGGCCTGGATACCAGGAATTTTAAAAATTCTCCTGGTGATTCCAACAAGCAGCAAAGTTCAAGAACCACAGTGTGGGCCCCAGTCTCAGATCTGCTCATCGGCAGTAACTATTAACAGGTCCGCCTTTATTAATAAATACCGTCCAGAAAGCCAAACCCTAAATGTTTAATCAACCACACCCAAGGATGGAAATCTGACTACAGGTTCCTTCAGGGATATCCATGATCCTGGAAATATTTTTGTCCCTCTCACTGCCTCCATGCATGAAAAAAATGCAAGATTGACTGTTTTCAAATGCATTCTCATCACCTGGAAGCCCCTGGCTTTCTCTTTACTCTTTTTAGCTCTTAAGGCACTGTCACTATTGTCCCCCCCCCCCCCCACATGACAGGGGATCGAGAGCTGTGGAAACAGCAGCTACCTAGAGCTACAGAGTTGAAAGGTCCTCAAGCACCCTCTAGTCCGAAACCCTGAAATCACCTAGCCTGTTGGGTGACGGAGCTAGACCAGAACCAAGTCTTTCCAATTCCCTACTCTTTCATGCTCTCATCTTCTTTTAAAAAAACACTGTTATTATCCTTCCTTATCTGATTAGTCCCCAAGGCAACCTCGTCCCCTAGGAAGGTGAAGGAAAGTAAGGCCTCTGAGCTATTTCTGTCCCAAGGCCAGAGCACTGACAGCTGTGGGTCCAGTCCCTGAACCTGGTGTAACCCTCCAGCAACTCATATCCAAGCCTGACTTGTTTTTCTAGGCACCAGGTCGTCGGGGAGACACTGAAATCTCAGGGTCTGCCTCCGTGGAAGATTTAAGGACTAAAAACTATTTCATGTGCCTGGAGTGGCACAATCTAGACCCAGAAAAGTCAAACAGTGTGGCCAAGGATACACAGCAAAACTGGATCCTCCAACATCGGTCCAGGTTTTCTGGTTTGGCTGCTGTGTTTGGGGTCTTCGGTTTTTTCTGGAGGCTGGGTTGACACTGCCAGACCCTTCCACCTGGGTCAGTGCCTAACTGACCCCTGACTCCGGGGTATCCTGTGTCCCGTGTGTCTGTAAGACTCTGCCTCTCTTTCCCCCAAGGCCCGGAAAGCCAACCCTCTGCAGGTTACAGTCAGAAATAACTTGCAGAAAGAGAGCCGAAAGCGGGGCTGGGCAGTCTTTGCCTCCCACAGTGCTCTGCCACGGTGCACAGGTCTGCACTGATTGCTTACCACAGACCTGGACAGACCGTTTTATTAATATTAATAAGTAACCAGGAACAAAGGGCCCCTTTATTTTTAGCTTTCTCTAATTGCGTAGTAATTACTCATCTACAAAACAAATGAGCCCCTGCTCGCGGTTGCCATAGTACCGGGAGCCCAGCCTCTCTGCAGGACGATTGGCCGAGGATCCCGCTGCTCCCACCTCCGGCCCCGCCCCTCCACGGCCATTGGTCCGAAGCAAAGCCCCAGCAACTGGGCGGCCAATCCGCTCCCAGCCCCAGGGCTAGGCTGGGCTTCCTGGCGACCTTCCAGATTCAGTCCTCACCGCTCACGGGAAGGGATGTTGACTCATCCCTAAGGAGAACGGGAGAAGGTCTGTCTTGCCCACAGAGGCCCTCCCTTGTTCCATCGCCTAGTTTCTTCTGGGCAGTGGCAAACTTCCCTCAGTCTTGTATTAGCTAAAGGCTCCTTTCAAATAATAATAATTACCTTCAGGCCGGCTCCCTCTTACCCGACCACGCCTCCTCTGGGCCTCCTTTGTCTGCCTGTGGTCTGAAAAGGATTCAGGGACTGGAAGCCAGATCAGAAACGTCAGCCAAAGCCAGACAGAACCATGACCTTAAGTCTGCAACAGCAGAAGCAGGTGCAAAATGTGCATATAATGCTTCCTGAGGCCTCTTGTAAATGGTTTTGGGTTCGCTCTTCCCCCAAGGATAGGGAGAATTAAGTTGATGGGTAGTGGTGGTTTGCCCTTGAATATGTGTTCAGAATGCAGACCTCTGCTCACGAATCGGAGGGGCTGGTACGATGGAGCATCCGCTGACATGGTTGGGAGCACAGATGTGATGAGACAGACCCAGGTTCCGGTCTTGTCTCTACTACCTCTGACAAGCTAGCTAAGCCGCAGTCTTAAAATTTTAAAAATGGGAATGATAGTGCCCTCTTCATAGGATTAGGAGAATTAGATGGGGTAAGGCAGGTGGGCTTGGCACAATACTTGGCTCACTCAATGCGGGAGTTATTATGAACACTATTATGATTACTATTATCATCATGTATTAAAATTGGCTGGGAAGTGTCTCTAGCATTCTATCAACCACTTGCAAGATATCTTTCCCTTAGGGGGCCTCGCAGGTGGGTGTGAATGTTGAGATGCTGGCTGGAACCCTCCTATCCATGCCACAGAGTGGATTTCATCATGGCTCCCCCATCCTGACAGATCTACTTCCAACAGCCAATCACAGCTGTTCAAAAGCATTATTTGCCCACCTCCTGTTCTGCAGGATTCCAAGCTGGCAAGGGGAGACCTTTTCATTATTATTAATAAGCATCCAGGAACAAAGGGCTCCTTTATTTTCTGCTTTCTCCGATTGCATAATAATTAGTCATCTACACTAAGAATGAGGCTGACTTTGCCTCCTGGAGTACTGATGGTTTATATTGTTGGAGAAGGTAGGCACCACTCTGAGATACATGCAAAACATGTTCCATAGAGTTTCAGAACCCCGCCTTTCATCCAGAAGACCTCACCAATCAGGAAGGAGACCGAGGACACGGTGCTGTGTTGAGGAGGGGCACCCTGGGTAGGGTTAATCAGGTGTGGCTTCCTAGCAGTCTGAGCCAATTTTAATGGAGGGAGCAAAGACAAGGACAGAGGGAGGTGGATTGGCAGTGGCTGCCATGAGGGCCCAGGAGTGGGGACCAACAGCCCTAGGCAGGGAATGAGTAATAACTTGTTGGCAGAAGCAAAGGAGAGTCACAGAAAACTAAGGTGGGGCATGGTGAGGGAGTGCCCTCCTGTGTCAGCCTTGCTCCCCCCTTCCCTTGTTCCAGGTCACCAACCCAGCCCAAGCCCTAGGGAATGGAGAGAGGGGTCAAGCTGTGTTCTGTGGGGGTGCTGCCAGGCTGATCTCCTTTAGCTGGTTCCATCCTTACCAGGCTCCACTGCCATGAAGCATACGAACCTCTCTCTCCCACCAATATGACTGTAGTGATCCGGTTTTCAAGGTCTCCCAGAATCTAGCCTGCCCTCGACCTCATCGTGCCTATACCCCCACTGCCCATCAGACAGCCTCCCACTGTCCCCCCTCTGACCGTGCCCTGAAATTCTGTGTCCCACCCCAGACCCCAGCATGATACTGAGCCCAGAGGTCATCAGCTAATAGGTAAGAGCCGAAGGCCTGAAGCCGCTCTTCCTGGGCAGCGACAGATGAACATTTATGGAGCGTTTACTCTACATGGTCTGTCACCTGTCCTCCTGCTTTCAGCCTGATCTCTCTAGTCTACCCTGCTTTCAAAGCTTGGCTAACATACAAATCTGATGTCACTTCCTGGGTTCAGGCCTCTCTGAGGCTCCTGGTTGCCTGCGTGAATCCAGGCTCTGGCCCTGCCAGCCCTCCAGCTTCATCAGTGGCCGCCCCTAGGCCCCCAACCCCACCCCATTGCATTTTACTCTCCAGCTGCCGGGAACCATTTGTAGGGCTTCAGATTCACTCCTCTGTTTTAGGCTCTGGTGGCTTTGCACATGCTGTTCCCCCTGGTTCTTGGGGAACTCCTATTTGTCCTTTAAAAGTGGAGTCACTCCCCTGTGAAACCTTCCTTAGCTTCCCAAACAAAGCCAGTCACTTCCTCCTCCGTGCCCTTTCTGTGACTGGATGGATGGCATCATACCGTAAGTACCCGTTAGCCTCCAGGCTAGGTGGGGAGACGCTTGAGGGCAGGGATTGTGCTCTGGATTCATCTAGGAGATTCCAGGGCTGTGGTGGGCTTCACGCTTGTCCACCCAGCAGCATTCTCCCTTCCCCTCCTTTATCTGCACCCAGACTGTCCTTTGGAAATCCATCCTTCTCCTGCTATTCAGTTCAGAGGGGACTGGATCTCACCCTCAGTGACTGGTTCTCTGCCAGGTCTTAGCCAAGGAGCACAAAGCTCTGGACTTCTGCTAGAATTCAGAACCATCTGACCCCCTCTTCTTCTAGACAGGTTGGCGTGAAGCAGGAAACTGTTGTGACCATTTTGCCACCGTAGGAAAGCCAACATCATGACAATATTGAAGCAAAAAGGAGGACAAAGCCAAGGGAACTGCAGACAAAGAGCCCCAGCAGTCTACACATGAAGCCCACTCTTCCACGGAGCTTCCAGAATGTTGGTCAATAAGTCCCTTATCATATTTTACCATGCCGAGTTGGGTTTTCTGAGATAGCCCAAAGCACCCTGACTCAAGGCCTGGCACAGTGCCTGCCACATGTAATAATAACTACTGTTGTTATCCACTTAATAAATATCTGCTGAACTAAATTCCATGGCAGGTGCGCCCTGGGCCCAGTTCTGAAATCTACATCTGAGAGATGGGCCTGTGAGGTCTAGGAGCCTGAGTCCTCCGCGGATACAGCGCCAGCCCCAAGGCTACTGGGCTCTCCCAGCATCCTGCATGTGGGGGGGCATCTGGGCGGCAGGTGAGTTCTTCATGAACAAACATGTTTCTCTACAGGGCTATTAAAGGAGGCCAGAGACCTGGGTTCAAGGTGAGGGTTCTTCACCCTTGACCAAAGCCTTGCTCCCCAGGTAACCAGCTGGGTGACTTTGGGTAAGTCATGCAACCATTCTGCAGATCCACTTTCTCTTAAAACCAAACATGCAAAACCAGGCCAAAAACCTCTGCCTTCCTGCCTGTCTCCTGGGCTAGTTGCGGTCATAGGCATGGCAATCTAACCTCTGCCGAAAGGTAAGGAGCCATGACGCACCCAGGTCTGTGCTCCTTTGATGACTCTCACCAACATGTGAGTTCACCAGCTTTTGGGGTGCAAGGAGGGGGTGCCCCTGCCCATCTCTGTTGTGCTCTCTGTGCTCTTATGGAGCTTCCAAGGGCACCACCACACTTTCTACCCTCCTCCAGATGGCAGGGCCTGGGCTCCTGAGCCAGCATGAGAGAGAGGGCCAACCAGCTCAGGGGGCAGGCATGGATGTGTCACCCTCTGAAAAGAATTCCACTGATTTAAAAGACCCTTAACATCCCCCTACTCCATTCACTATAGGATTAACTTCTATGGAGGTCTGGGCTTCAAGGCTAGTCACTAATTGCACTAGAGTTGATTTATCAAGTGCATGGTGTTTCTATTACAAAATTATTGATCACAGCTGATGTATTTTATTCTCAACAGGGTTGGTCCAAAAGCCCTTGGAAAATGAATGAAGCCGAGGTCAGCAGCAGGCAGCTCCACACATTATTATAAATTCACTGGGGTTACTGAAATCCAACACAGGCCTCTTGATGGCGAAAGAACCAGCCCTCCCAGAAGCGAAGATTTTAATGACAAACTGAGAAACGAGCTGCCCATCCCCAGGACATGAGGCGGTGGACTGAGAGGTAAGTCTGGCTGGTTGCAGCAGCTGCTCATAATGGGTCAGGGATCTGCTCTCCCTCTGGGCTGCCGTGCTGACTCTACGCCATGGCCACAGATGGGGCTCCTTCCCAGCGAGAGGGCATCCCCAGGACCCTACTCCCCAGATGGGCTGTCTTGGGGCCGTCATCCCCAGAGGATGCTTGCTGCTAGCACAAGGGAGGCTGGCTGGGAAAGAAGAGACGATTGCCCTGAGGCCCCCCTTCCTGGACATCAGATCCTGCTGATGGAGGCGCAGAAAAGCCATCCTCAGAAATGAAGGCAGCACGTGGATCCATTTTCCTTTTTGACATGAAGCTGACAGCGTGAGAAACAATGCATCGTGGGAAATAGGGACTCTCAGCAGGAGGGATCTGGATCCTCGGACCACTGAAGGCAAGACATGTTGTCTGCCTTTATATTCCTTGGGGCCTGGCACAGAGCAAACCTTCAATGCCTGCTTGGTTGAAAGCAACATCCGGGAACCCTAAAACGTATGCCACAAAGAATGCAAGTAATTCCGGATCCCTCCGGCAGCTGGAGGAGCGTGTGTGGGACACTGTTGTTCACGCCCCTCAGGCCTAGCACATGTAAGGTGAAGGGGGTCATGGGGAACATGGAAAGTACCCTGGGTGGGAGGGGTGGGACAGGCAGGCCTGCTTCGTGTGCACCAGCATCTACTCTCCTTTATGGTTCAAGTTCAACTATTTCCTCTCCCTCCTGAGTTGAATTTTACTTTTGTTCATTGTACCTACTGGAACTGAAATGGTTAGGATGTCCAGTCACAGGGTGGCAAAGCCATTTCCCTAGCAGAGCCAGACCCCGGATTTAGGCCACTAAGGGGGGATTTTCGCTGGCTCTGCCTCCTGTCCCACCCTCCTTCCTGCTCGGCAGCCTGCGTCCGTTGGCAGCTTTAGCAGCCCCAGAAGCCTGCCGCTTCCAGCCATTTCCCCCGGCCCCCCCCCCCCCCCCCCCCCCCCCCCCCCCCCCCCCGCTCCGCAGGAGGGCTCTTCCCTGATCTCCCTTCCTGGGCCTCGGGGCCCTCCTTCTGTCCGGTGGCCAACTGGCCCGCTCACTTGCAATCCTTGTTCGTGCTGATGGTGGCACGGACCTCTCTCCACCATTCTGCTCTGTCACCTCACACTCCTCTGGGAACACCATGGACGCTGTGAAGTCCTGGGCTTCAGTCTCCCACAAGAGACAACCTATCCCTTGAAGGCTCAGGTCCCACCGGGTCCTCCTGCAGCGTTAGGTCAGACTCACCAAGCAGCCGGACTAAAGAGCAGGTCCCCGGTGGCAACTACTACTTCACATCCCATCAACTTGTAAAGATTCGGGCCATCTCCAAAAGCACTCCGTTATGGCTTGTCCCCACAAATGTAGGGGAGACAGCGTGTCCAGAGACATGGACTGCCCATGCCCCTGAGCCGAGGGCAGAGGCTGCAGGACTGGGAAATCTTCCTGGCAAGGTGGAGGGAAACTGTGGCCTCCCCTCTGAATGTCAGGGGTTCCCCTTCTCCCTTGTCTCCACCTCCCCCCCCGCCCCCGCCCACGGAGCTGTGCCAATAATCTCCGCACCCGGAAGGTCACCACTCTGACGCCACCTGTCCCCCCCCACCCTCCCGTTCCTTGGAGAGCACATGTAAAGGCTTTTCCTTTATCTTCACCAACTGTAAGAACAGATGCTAAGCTTCACTAGGACCCAATGCATTCCTCGTCTGCAGATCAAGGACCTCAAGAGCTGAATCCCTTTCCCCACCATGTCTCATTTGCCCTCCGCCCCGGGGACTAGACCGTGTAGACAGGACTGCCATGAGGACCTGTTCCCTTGACAGGCTGGATGTGAGCTGGCAAAGGACCCAAGGCGTCGAGGGCCTGGACAGGCCTTGCCGGTGGGCCTTAAGAAAGAAGAAAAGACGTGCTCTGTTCAAGAACCACGTGAGGAAGACAAGAACAAGGCAGAATTGTCAGACTCCTTCCGATCCTGGTTCTGTTCTCATTTACTAGAGCTGGACGTGCTAGCAACAGAGACCTCAGTGAGGAAGGCTAGAGCTGAGGGTGGCGACCCAGTGCTGGACTGGGGGAGCAGGGAGTGTGAGGGGGGGTGGTGGTGGCTGATGGCGAGAACATGGATCCAAGCCCCTTGGCAACATTGAAAATATGGAGCCCCCTCTCTTCCTGGTCCCCCACGCTATCCTTCAGACAGCCGTGCTGTGCCGGGCTGTCGGAGACCCTGTAATATCAACTCAACAATGCATGTTCTAGAGCTACAGCTACCAGGACATCTACTACAGTGCATGCATTTAGTTCAGTCCCACAGAGACATACACTCTAAGAACAGGCAGGGGAGGTGTGAAATGTTTTACTGGACAACAGGTGTTTTGGAGTTGTAACTAATAAAAAAAAAATCGAAAACGAAAGTGTACAAAAAAAGACATTTCTCGAGAGTTGGATATGAGTTTGTTTCTTGAACTGTTTCATCTGAACAAGCAAAAACATGCAAACCAGCTGGTACTAACAGGAAGCTGGACACTGAGAGAGGATTAATAGGTGTGGACAAACCTTCCCGCTGAGCGTGCTCAGAAGAGTGTTTGAGAGGAGGTGTGCAGATCCTAGTGTAAGAGAGGCGGGAAAGTATGCCTCAGAGACACGCTCTCACCGCAGCCCCAACCAAGCAAGAGAAAAGACAACAGAAACATGACTCTCGCACTCACCACCACCGTCAGGAGCTCATGTTACTAGACTGGAATAAAGCTGGCAAGTATAAAGTACAGTAAGGGGTCCTGGCTGGGGCCGGAGATGGGCTGGGGGGGGGGCGGGCGGGCAGGGGGCTCAGAAGCTCTTCGACTGATACACAGACCCACCCCGTAATGTCCCCCAGAAATAAAAGAGCCTGAAAATCCGAACCACTTCCCTCACCTGTGTGTGTGTGTGCGGGGGGGTCGTTGACCAAACTGGATTTAGGTTTGGGTGGGACATGATGAGGCCATCAGAACTGAATGAATACGATCAAAATAAACAAACAAACTCTCGACTGAGCACAAGAAAAGATGACATTTCAGACTACCGGGTGAAGGTAAAAGAAAAGTGACCACTGATAGTGAAGTTATCTAGGAGTCGCAGGGACCTCCCCTGGCGGGGGGTCACCTGAGCCCTGCTCACCTCAGGTCCTGCGTGAATTAGGAAAAGGTGGGCAGGCTGGCCCCGAGGAGTTTTTGAGGTGGGTGCAGAGCTCAAGGCCCCCCTGGACCTCCTACCCTGACACCATAGCCCTGACAGATACAAGTTGCCAACCTGAGCAAAATCCAAGCTGCTTCTCCACCCCCCCACCCTGCCCACCCCACGGCCCTCAGCAGGTGCTTCTACCTCAGGAAGCTCCCCCAGTACATCATAACATGGAAGGAAGAAAAACCAAAGTGGTGGAGCTAGACAAAAATGAAAGGCAAAATAGGGCCCTCCACAGGACGCCTGATCCCTAGACCAAGCCTGACAGCCAGGCCCTGGGGAGTGGAGGCCACATTCCCTACTGTTTGGAGTCCCCTGCCAGGGTCGGCAGAGTACCAAGCTCAAGGTCAGTACTCCACCACAGGCTCCCTGTACCAGCTTCTTCCTAGAAGACGATGCGCCTGGACTTGTGACGCCCTCCAACAGCTGAGGCTGCTTGCTTGGGGGGGGCGGAAGGAGCACCCCCGCCCCCGGCAAGGAGCTGGCACTGGGGGGCGGGGAGGGTTGCAGGAGCAGGGGAAGGGAGAACCGGGCAGTCAGCCTTCAGTGATCACCTGCTGGCCTAGGCTGATGCACAAATGCAAACAAGCGTGTGCCGTCCCTCTCACATATTTGCCAGAATGCCACCAAGGGGCCACTACAACAGGTAAATAGTTGGCCATCTCACCAGGCTCGGAGTCCAGATTATTTTCTAGGGGGAGGGAGGGGACAGTCCTTACAGGCCAAAATGCACTAAAAGAAAGACAGGCAGAGATCTTCCTTCCCCAACCTTATAACCCTGCTCCAGGTCCAAAGTAGGGGGTTGGGGGTGAGGGGCTGAGCTACCCTGTCTACACAGAGGCAGGTGTCTTCCAGCCCAGGCGGTGTTCTGACTTTGGCAGGCACAGTCTAGTCGTCGCCCTGGGGCTCACCGCAAGCCCCTGACCCCCAGGCAGCACTGTGGGATGCCCTGTAGCTTCCTGGCCGAGCCTGCACCCCTGGGGCCAGGCACCTCGGAGTTGAGGATTTACTCCTTGCACTAACCTAGGCTGGTGTGGGGCAGGTGGTCTGGGAGCACGCTCCTGAATAGAATTCACTAACAGTGCAGCAATGAGCATGGCTGACCTCGAATGGCCCCTGGGAGACTTAGCTCCCGATGGAAATGGCTACAAATAAAACACCACTGATCCTGGAAAAAAAAGTGTGGTTGGAGATGGCTCTGGAGTTTGGGGTTAGGAGCTGGAGGGAGGGGGGTGGGTGGGACTCCCGCCTGGCTCTGGAGGTCCGTGAGAGGGAGGGGGTGGCGGGGGGGGGGCACAGGCCATGGGGAGACCGCTCTCAGACTCGCAAAGAACCCCATGCTGCCCTTTAAACTTGCCATGAAGTCAAGGAGAATGGGGGTGGGGAGAGAGGCAGGGTTAATTTCGGGTTAAAGTTTAGTTTCATAATCCAAGTTATAATAAGAAAGAAACTGAACGGAGAAAACAACCAACAACACTCAAAAATCTCGAGTTTTCTTTTTGTCGTCCCCCCCACCAGGCACAGGTAGGACAGAGGCTCATTTGTAACGATACCAAAAAGCACTCAAGTTAAAAAACCAAACAGAACAGGGAGACACCAGGCAGGCGCGCCCGCCCCCAGGGCAGGGGCACCAAGGGACACCGGCCTGAGGGCAGGTGGGGGCCGGCCCGCTGGAGGCTGAGCACGGGCGCCCAGCTCTCTGGCTAACTGGCCCTCAACAGCCCCCAGACAATTCCCGGCCCCTCCAAACAAATCCCCAGTGGGTGATTCCGGGGAGTGGATCCTTTGTAGCTCGAGGCAGTGCCAGTTTGCATGGAACGGATTTTTACTGATGTTTCTAAAGGGACTCACTGTGCCAGTCTCTTATCACTGAGGGTTTGGGTTTTTGGCATTTGCCCTCTGGGCTTTTAATGCCCCATTTCCTGGTACCCCACCAGCACCTCCCTCCCCCTGCCCTCCTCAGAGGCCTGTCAAACTAACTCCTTCCCGGGGTGCTCCCGTGCCCTGTCCACGGGGTATAGGGGAGAGAGCCGCAAACCGTGGCTACCGAGTCTAGGAGGAGCAAGGGCCCCTCAGCGGCTGGGGTGTGGAGGCCAGGAGGCCTCCCTGGGAGCCGGGCACAAAGCAGAAACCCCGCTTGCTTAGGAAGGCGGGGAGCATCTGGGGGAGAGAGACAGAAGGCCGCTCTGGGGCCTGCATCCTGGACATACCCAGCTCTAGCCTGACCCCACAGTACTGCTGGGGAAAATGTTCCCACCTCAGCTGAGGGGCTCTAGACCTCCTAAGAGGCTGGGTTTGGAGACCAAAGGACCAGGGCAGTTTTGTGGGAGAGAAAAACCCCAGTTCCCTCGGCAGGTGGAGTCCAGGAGCTCTCTGGTCTCTGCTCTGAGGATGCAATAGGGGCTTCAAGAAATCACTCCATTTCAATCCCAAGACCGGGGTTTGAGCTGAATCAGCAAGGCCACCCACCAGGTGCAGCAGGGGCCTGGAGGCCAGGAGTTTCCCTCTCACTACTTGGAACTTCTCTGGCTAGGTCAGAGGCCCAAGGAAGGGAGCCTCGTGAAGCAGGGAAAGCCGAGGAAGGAAATGCGGCAGGTGCCCTGAGGCCGGCTGTCAGGTGAGGGGGCCGTCCAGAGTCAAAAAGAAGGTCACTGCTCTTTTTCCGAGGAGAGAGTAAGAGTCTACCTTTGGTCTGCAGTCCCGCGACTGACCCCCACTGGGGGCTGCCCAGGGGGGGCAGGGCCTCGCCCGCGCCCACCCCCCCGTCCCCACCCTCTGGGCTGTGGTGACAATAGTGGACAGACGCAGCCACACAGATCCAACAGGGCCTTTACCTTCCCCGCACACTGGGGCATGCCTGGGAGCGCCTGTCCCGCACACCTCCCTACCTGAGCCTCTCGCCGCCGCCACCGCCGCCGCCGCCACTGGTCCGTAAGCCGCTGCCGGGAAGCCTGGCGGGGAGAGAGGAGCTGGAGTGAGGGCCGGACCCTGGCAGGGGCCCCCCAGCACAGCCCAGGCTCACAGGCCGCGCTCCACCCCGCCTCCAGAGCATGGGAGCGAGAAGGGAGCTCCGCGGGGCGGCCTTTAGGAGGGACCCAGGTCAGTGGCTCCCAGGCTTCTGGAAGGCATAGCACCTTTAGCTGTGTTTGATTCCTACACGTGTCACCCCAGAAACTAGTCCTAGAAGGCACACCGAAATCATCTCAGAGGATGAGGAGGATCTTCTCTTGGGAGCAGGGCGGGGTCCCTGCTGTCCTTGCCATGACTGAGGGGGTCCCCCAGGGTGTGTCCGGGGCAGCGCCAAGCATGGCCCAGCGACCCCCGGAGCAGGTGGCCCCGAGCCTCTGGGCAGCACAGGCACCTGGGCCAGGAGTTGGCTGAACTCCAGCTGCTCTCCTAAGGCTCTGCTGGTCCAGACTCTGGAAAGCCTAGCGCTAGCAGCATCCCAGCCCCGGGCTGGAGGACAAGGTGTGCCGGGAGGCCCGGCTGACCTCCTGCGTACACATGAAGGTAGCTAGGGGAGGGAGCGGGCAGCCGTAGGGACCAATGTGGGGTGAGCCCTGTGGCTTTGTCTCTGTTTCAACCTCCCGAGGCACATTATGGGGATTTCGATCCGGCTCTTCTGTCTGAGCTCCACATGCTGATCAAGTCGGCAGTGAAGGGTCTCCTAGGGATCTCCATCAGTGTTTGTCCATCTAATAACACCCCGGGCAGCAAGGCTGTCCCAGAAATGGGACTGAAGGTCAGAAGGGACAAAGTGACCCAGTGTGGCTGCAGAATGTCCAGGGGAAGGAAGAGGTGGGCCAGTCCCCTCCCCTGGGCTTCTCTTGGCCAGTAGCATAATGCACACACAGTCACACTCACACGCGGAACAATCACCATCTGCCATCCAAGCAGACTTCTCGAGGCCTGATTTCAAGACCCATTTCCAAAGGCTGTGGTTTTAAATGATGCGCCAGAAGCCAGCAGCAAACAACGGGCAGCCAGACAGCTGCTCAGCTGTAGCCACTGGGCCTTCCAACCAGGGACCTGCTAGAAGACCCAGTGGGGGACACATGCACTGCGGGGTGGGGGCAGGGAGCAGGGGGAGGAGAGAAAGGAAAGAGAGCCATCCCCCAAACACAGCGAACTAGAAGCCCACTAAACTCTAAGACTATTGTCCTAGCTACACGGAACTACTGGGGAGGAAAAGAAGTTCAAAAAGGAACAAGCTACTCTAAAAAGGTCAGGCTAAGCTACTTAAAATGTCAATGAAAAAAGACATACTTGCATTTAAATATGGTAATAGGGCTGTTGAAGGGGGAAAAAGAAAGATCCAGGTGAAATAAGGGTACAAGGTCATCCCTGGCTGCTGGAATGGGTCTCCCAGCTCCCGTGAAGAGCCCCCACGTGCCAGGAGACCGCTCCCTCCCCCGAGGAGGCTGCCAGGGACCCATGCCACCTGAGACCCATGAAGGCACTCCCCCACCAAGTCCTTTCCCCCTTTCTTCCAAGCAGGATCTAGGTTTCTGGAAATGTGGGTGGTGGCAGAAAGTGCTGAAGAAAGTAAGGAAAAAGTCAAGTCATTTCTCCCTGTCCCAACCTCCGCACACCAGGCCCCCCCACTGCAGGCACACGCAGCAGAGCTCAGGGGACCCTGAAGGAGAAGGAAGCAGACGGGGAGAGAAGGAAGGTCAAGTTATTCTTTTGCACTCCTCACCCGTACTTGAAACGGGTTTCCTCTTCCTTGGAAGCATGAAAAGGTGTGGCGGGAGGGGGGGGTGGGAAGGGAAGGGGGGCAGAACCAGGGGGAGGCGCGTTTAGTCAATAAAAAGACATTTAACAAAAGGTCTATTTTCTGGAGTCAAGTGCATTTTTGACCAAAAAAAAAAAAAAAAAAAGTCCTAGAGAAAGAGGAAGAAAAAAAAAACTTATCCAAGAAAGGAAATCCATTATCCTTAATCTCAGATAAAGGTTTCTGCTGGAGATTGAGCATCAGACACCGCTAACGGCTGGAATTTCATCTCAACCATCAAGCAGGGTTGAGCAGACTGACAGGTCTGAGAAGAGGCTGGGGGAGGAGAGCTCAGTCTGCCCCCCACCCCAGAGGGGGGAGCCCACAGCCCTCGCAGTGACTCCATCTGAAACACCAGGACCACAGCCCCATGGCCCAGCCCAGCCTCTGTGGGAATCTGTCTCGGACCACTTCCCCAGCTCCCTGCCATTCCCCTCCCGTCCTCTTAGGCCGTTCAGCTGCACTGGTCACCCCACATACATTCTTCAGATGACCTGGCGGATAAGCCCGACACTATTACCAGGGGACCCCCATGGGTTAACACAGATCCAAGAAAGGGGGGTGTATGCATGCATGTGTGTGTGATGGGGTGAGGCTGCCCCAGCCAGGGGCTGTCAGAGGCCAAAGAAGCATAGTGACCCTGGCCTAAAGCTGTCCTGATGGAGAACAGCCTGTCTCTAGGACAGCAGGAGACACCCGAGGACCAAGAGGCCCTAGCCCAGGGACCGTGGTGGAGATGAGCCCTCCTGGGCTGGACCTGGACCTGAACCTGGAAGAGCTGGGGATGCAGGGAGAAGAAGCCTTCCAGACTTGCCTCGTGGTCCTGTTTTCAGCATATCTCCCCAGGCCCCGAGGAGCCAGGGGTCATCTATGGCAGCCTTGCTGTCCGGGAAACCTCTCATTTTATTTTTGGAGGGAGAGGGGGTCCGGGCTGCCAAGGAGAGAACTGCCCCGGTTGGGGGTACTCAGGAGAAGACCTTGGGGGGATTAGGCAGAAGGTCTGACAGGGCTCAGGCTTCCTGCTGGGGCTGAGGCCCAAGCAGAGATACATGGCAGAGCCCCTGGCCCCTGAGTGCCCATGGCTGTCCTAGCACCCCACTCACTGCCCAGAATAGGTGACCATTTCTTCTCTGCTGCTGGGAATGTGGGCAGAGGCTCTTATGAGACAGGTGAGCACAAATCTTGGGTTCAAATCCTGGCTCAGCCATTTACTAGCTGTGTGACTTTGGGGACGTTGCTTAACCTTTCTGTGCCTTGATGTCCCCATCTGTAAAGGAGGTGATGATATTAGTGCAGGATTAATATACACAAAATGCTCAGATGAGTTCCTGCCAGGGAGTAAGCTTAAATGAATGTTAGGTGTCATTTTGATGAGGCCTGTCCAGCCATCAGCTCTGCCTTTAAGACACGACTCTCCCGCTTTCCCCATGAGGGGTCACAAGGTCAGATAATCATAAGCACACAGGAGGCTGGAATTTTTTACCCATTAACAGTGGCCTGTAATCCTTCATATTGTCCCAGCCTCCTAACGTCATTTTAGTGGAGCTAAAGTTCCCTAGCTCAAGATTTGAGTATGTATTCCGTTCAGCTCTAACAATGACTGGGCCAAGCCGGCTGGCATGACCCTCCTGCTCTCTAATACTTCCCGTTTCTTAGTAGTAAATCAGGCAGCAAAGAGAAAAATGTTTTGCTGATAAAATCTCAGGGCCTGGGGGCTTAGGTTGCCCACCTGGGAACTTGGGTGTTAGGAATGAGGTCTGCTCCTCCTGTTCGAGAACGCTGCATGCAAAAAGAGGGTGCCTGAGAACAAGAGAATAATGCTGATGCTAGAATTCCAGGCATGAGCAGGTGCCATGCCTTATTTAATGGCAGTCAAACCCAAAGACCCAGTCTCGCTAGTCTGAAGCTCCCCTGCCCCTCAGATGGGAGAACAGAAGGATCACCGTGCTCAATGCCCAGCCTCCATCCCGTTGCCCAGGCCTTGCTGTGTAACTTGGGCATGACGCTTCACTTCTCTGGGCCCTGAGTAACCAGCTCATTGTCTGCTGTAAGGACGTGAGGCCAGAGGACCTCTATGGTCCCCTCACCTCTGACCCTGTATGAACTGGTCTTCCTGACATAAAAGGATGACAAACCCAAGTCTCTGTCCCCGGAAAGCGGTGCCTCTGGGGTTGGTACGACCACACGTCTGGGTTCGTAACTCATCTAAGTAAAAGCTGTCACCATCCCACTGACCGTGAATGAGATGCTTTTCTGGACTTCTCCGAGCTGTAAGAAACTTGATGGCAAATTAGAAGTCAATGGCACTTTTGATTTTTTTGAGAATCCTAGGACACCACACCTCCTGCTGACTGCTTCCGTGGCACGCACCGGTTTCTGCCTCCCCGGAGCAGTTATTTTGATGTGCACATCTTCTCTTGCTGGGTGACAAATTCTTCTGGGCAGGGAATGAGCCCCATGTCCCACTTAAGGCCTAGTGCAGAGTCTGCCCCAAAGAAGATTCTCGTGGAGCATCAGCTGCTGCTGGTCAGGATGTCCTGAGGTGGTTCCTGAGAGCCAGAGCTGGGAGTCACCTGCACACGTAGCTGCCTCTCCTCAGGCAGCCCTCCAACCCCAGGGGGGGTGCGGGGGAGGTTACACAAACTCAAATGCCTGCAGAAGTGTAATGAACCAGCGGAGAGGGCCGGGCGATAGCCCCTAAGAGCACCCTGCTC
Organism: Phoca vitulina; assembly: GCF_004348235.1. NCBI lineage: Eukaryota > Metazoa > Chordata > Mammalia > Carnivora > Phocidae > Phoca > Phoca vitulina. The sequence continues at coordinate 10,778,632 of NW_022589743.1, read as the reverse complement.
TGTCTCCCATGCTGGTCCCCACCCCTGTCATTCCCTGGACCACCCGGGGAAGCTTGACAAAGCCTGAGGCCTGGGTCCTACCCTGCAGAGAATCTGATTTAGCTGGTGTGGGCTGCAGCCCGGACAGTGGGACCTTTAACTGCTTCCCGGGTGATCCCAATGTACAGCCAAAGGCAAGAACCTTTGGTTGAAAGGCTCTCAAAAATTGTAAAAAGTTCAAAGCCACTGCACATCTGCACAGGTCCACCACTCTGCTTCCTCGTGGGAAGGAAGGCCCTGCCGACGATCCGGCAGTGACTCTCCTTCTTGGGACCATGTCTCACGAGACCCACGCAGGGCCTCCATTCAGAGCAGCGGGTCTCTAGCCTGGCTGGGGGGGGGCGGGGGGCGGCTTTCACAACACACTAAGAATCGGGGGGGTCCACATCTCTAGCTTTTAAAGGCCTTCCAGGGGTGCCTGGGTGGCTCAGTCGTTAAGCGTCTGCCTTCAGCTCAGGTCATGATTCCAGGGTCCTGGGATGGAGCCCCGCATCGGGCTCCCCGCTCGGCAGGAAGCCTGCTTCTCCCTCTCCCACTCCCCCTGCTTGTGTTCCCTCTCTCACTGTGTCTCTGTCAAATAAATAAATAAAATCTAAAAAAATAAAAAAATAAAAAAATAAAGACCTTCCAGATGCTTCTGATGCACCGTGGACGCAGAGAATCTCTGACTTAGAGGAAGCCTTAGCTTGTAGTCAACACCGAACGGTGCCTCCATCCTATCGGCTGTGGGGCGTCAGGTTAGGTAGCTCTTTCTCTGCATCCTTTTCCCTGCCTGGCTTGAAAAGATGCTAGCCTGGGAATGGGCTGCAGGGAGACAGTCCTGGCAGTCACTACTTATTTCTGTGACCTTGGAGGAGTTCGTGGGCTTCTGTGCCTCTCGCAGGAAGAGGAGATGAGACAATTCAGAGCTTCCTGATGGCTCCAACAGGCTGCGACTTTGAGGGGAATCTTTATAAAACACTCTCTTGTAATGTGCGTTCCCATCCCGAAGGGTCCATTATGAAAGCAATTTCTCCTCTGTTGTGTTTGCTCAAAGCACTCTCCACCCCCTTCCCCAGCACGTCCTGCATCTCCCCCACCAGCATTTTCTTTAGATGGTTCCAACATTCTTGGCTAAATCCAACATTGCTTCACTGAATCCAAACACTCAAAAAGAAGCAACCCAAAGAAGAAATGGTCTCCCAGAATGTAGGAAATACGCCCTGAAAGAGTTTAGAAAACGCTCCCATCTGTCATCTGACTGGCCCAGGGCCCTGCCTACCTCCTGGGCAGGCCTGCCTGGTGTAGCTTTGTCCAGAGAGACAGAGCGGCGGATGCCTGGGGGTGCGGGGCGGGGGGACAAGGTGGGGGGGAGGGTGGATGGTGCATTTTTGGAGGACCTAGGGGATCCAGATCAGAAGAGAGGGCCTGAAGAGGTGGGACAATGGATAACCAAAGGGGCACATGTTCATGATCGAACTGTAAAATTCTGCTCTGAAGAAAGCTGATATGTGTCCATTGGAAAAAAAGAAAAAAACAAAACCCAAGTTCCTGCCATTCAAACTAGGAATCTGATTTCCACACACCTTTTTAGGAGCAAGCCTGACGTTCCCTAAGGATACCAATAGTGCCATTCTCATGGACACCCCCGCCCCCACCCCCAGGAGAGGGCTGGGGCTCCTACCGGGGCAGAGGTGCTGGAGACAAGTGTGGGGTGGAAGGCAGAGGGGCCAATGAGAACAGGCCAGGCCTGCCTGTCTGGGCATAGGCAGGGGAAGGGTGTGCAGCTCACGACTGGTCCTGGGTCCTCCCAGTTGCCTAAAGGAAGTGAGAGGCTCTGGGGTCAAGAGGCCCCAGGGGTGTTGGCACCTAGAGCAGAGGGATGGCACAGAACTCGTCCCAAATAACTTTTAACGCAATTGCTGTTTAGCTTAATTTTCTCTGCAGATGTTGCAATGGGGATAAAGGGAAGGTACACTGCACATCAAAGCTTTGAGAGGTTTTACAGTCTGGTTGTCAGAGAGCTTCTTTTTGGATGAAAGGGTTTGTGGAAGCATGAAAACCCAAGTCAGGGAGCATCCTTTGGAAACAACAAGAAAATTCCCAGGAGAGGCAAGCACAGACCCAGGGTGCCTGGCCAGCAGTGAAAGCTGTCTGTCTGCCTGCAGATTCCTTCCAAATCAGAGGGGCTCAGGGAGCACAACAGAGTGCCTGCCATCACCATGCCCCCTAGCACCAGCAGGGGGGCAACTGCCCCCTACCCCGTGAAGCTTTGTGGCTTCCCATCTTCCTGGTGCCGGATAATGCAACTCAGGAATGGGCCTTGGCCTCAACCCAGGCCTGGCTCCCAGCTCAGAGCGTGGGGTCGAGGGCTGCAGGAGGAGAACTGAGAACACACTTTAGGCACTGCTTGCTTGGGTGCTGGGGTTCCTCTGGGAGAAAGGGAGCCGAGAGCTCCACCTGGGGGCTCTGGCCAGCATCCTCCTCCCTGGGCCCTCCTACCCCCACAGGTAGAGAGCTGGGGCTGCAGCACCTCTCTGACCCAGAACTTCTGCAGGTAAGCTATGTTTGAGCCTTCCCCATCTCCAGACCCTTTCTCAGACCCTTACCCTTTCCATAAATATTTACTGAGCACCTACTACATGCCAGGCACTGTTCTAAGCACAGTGGTCAGGAGAGGAAATTGGCCAAAGGAAGCAGGGCCTTGGACTAAAGGGAGCTACGGCTCACTCTGCCAGGGAGAAGGGAGGGCTCTACCACAGACCCATCTAGTTTGTAACCAGGCCCACGTCTGCTTTAGGGTCTTCTCACAGCCGAGCTCCAGCCCTGGGTGTGGCTACCCCAAATTCTGCTCCAAGAGGGGGCCAGCACCACGACTGGCTGACACAGGACACGTGCTTCGGCCCCCTGCTGGCCCTACAAGGACGCTCTGTTCCACATCATGCTCTCTCTCTAGCAAGACCTCAAGAGCGAGGACAGCCACGGGGAGTTCATTCCCAAACCAGCCCCCGCTGCTCTGGGCCAGCAGTCTGTGGCCCTGGATGGCCCTGGATAACCCAGGGTTACCCGCTTGCCCACAGAACGAACACCCGCCCATCTCTGAGAGCAAAGACCAAGACCTTCAAGTGAAGGCATTCCAGACTGTTGTTTCGAGGGATACATCAGCAACTATTCTCAGAGTTTCTCCTTGCATGACAGAGAGTCCCTCCCCGCCCCTAGACGCTGCAATCTCTGCTTATGAGATGCTCACCCACCTACCACCAACGGGTGTCCTGACAAACCTGGTCTGACTATTGGTCCTTCTAGAGCTTGCTGTTCACATGGCTTTTCACACTTCTCCTGGTTCCCAAAATTTCAGATGCTGAGTCAAAATTCTGCTTACTCCCCACAGGGTCTCATGCTGATCCACTTAAATCTAAATGGCCTCAAGTCTCTTTGGGCCTCTTCACCATGCCTACCTTGCCCCCCAGCTTCATTCTATATGGGCCTTTGCAATGGTACCGCCCCAGCACGGTTCCAAACAGCACCCCTGTGGCGCCCCCCTCTATGGACCCGGACAGGAAACACTCAAGCCTTGAGCGCCCCAAGACTTCTTGCTGAAAGACCCCAGGTGGCCATCCTGGCCCTATCACTAGCTCTGTGAGTAAACTGACATCTGTGATCTCAACTCCCTCTGCCCCGCCTCCGACATAAAATGTAGACCCCCCCACCTTTTTGTGTCCCGAGATAGGCTGTTTCTGGCGTTGAATGGCAGACCACTGCTGTACTGGGCATCACTGGGGTTGGTGGACCATGGCATGGTCAGGGAGTCTTGGTGGGGAGCCCGGGGTGGCGAGGGAGACGCTCTGGGGGGCACAGGGCAGCTGTTATCTATCAACTGGCACAGACATATTTGACATTTTTAACAGCACGGCATACCACCTGCATGCCAGCCCGAGGGCAAATGGCAGAACCTTCTCTACGCCTGTTTCCTCACCTGTACAGTAAAAGAACACGGCCTAGACAGTAAGAAAACAGTCCTCACACCCCGGAGAATAACACAGCCGCCACGGTGGTGCTTTCCACGGCCAAGGACCCAGGAAGTCCCCTCCAGCCGGGCCCTTCCTAGAGAGGCCCGGGTCACCTCCGTGAGCTGCCCCACAGCTCTGCAAGGAAGACCCCGCTAGGCCCATTTAACAGACAAAGGACTCCAGGGCCAGAGCGGTTCCAGGAAACCGTACGGAGAGTGATTACAGCAAGGGGGTAAAATGCCATCTCCCACACTTGTTGTGACCCAGGACAAGTGATGGAACTTCCGTCCCCAGCTCCTTCTGCTCCTTTGAAAATGTGGGTGACGGCACCACCCGGCAGGGCCACCGTGACATTCAGCGAGAAGGCACTGGGTGCTCAGCGCAGTTATCTGGCACGCGGCAAGCCATCAGTAAGCGGGATAATAACTTTTATTTCTATTTTTATTATTATTGCCCAAGGTAATAACAGTAGTGGAGCTGAGAACTCCCTTTGGAGGCTTCCTATTCTAAAATCCTATTAATTTGGGGCATCTGGGTGGCTCAGTCGTTAAGCGTCTGCCTTCGGCTCCAGTCACGATCCCAGGGTCCTGGGATCAAGCCCCACATCGGGCTCCCTGCTCAGCGGGAAGCCTGCTTCTCCCTCTCCCACTCCCCCTGCTTGTGTTCCCTCTCTCGCTGTGTCTCTTTCTGTCAAATAAATAAATAAAATCTTTAAAAAAAAAAAAAATAAAATCCTATTAATTTACATGACATTCCACATCCAAAGGGCTTTCCTAGATAACATTTATAATTTCCTTGTGAGTGATAAGGGTAGGTTTTATCTGAAGTGCAAGCGCTAACTTTGGTGGGGTAACGTGCATGAGGGCGGGAGGCAGGGGGCTCACAGGGGCTCAGGGAGGGACACGGCCCCGTGATGTCGTGCCCACAGGTGTGGACATGGCTCCCGGAGCTCTGGTGCTCATGTTGGCAGCTGGACTGGCTGCCCTCTTGCTCCTCACAGCTCCTCTAGGAAGGCCCCGGCTAGACGAGCCTCTCTGGGTCCTTCCATCTCAGTGGAGTCTGCTCCCTTCTCTGCCTCCAACAAATGCCCTATAAAGGCAACAGCATGTCCCTCTGGTTCAGCACCATGTCCCCAGATCGAGGGCAGGGCCTGTGACACGGCAGGTGTTTTAGTAACTTTACGCTAGATGCGTAAAGGATGGAGAGGTGGAGGAGGGTGGGTGGGTGGGTGCAAGGCGGTGGGGGAAGAAGGTGCCTCTTCCTGCTCCTAGCCTTACCCGAATCCTAGCTTGCTCAAGGCTGGTACCAGAGACCAGATGAAGAAAGCCTGGAGAGATCCTAAACACGGACCACTAAGACAGCTGCGGCACTGAAACGCCAGGAGTGCCCTGGGGCCAGCTGAACACCCACTCAGGCTCAGGGCAGGGCAGCAGGGCCTCCATGGGGCATCAGCAGGCTGTGCTCTCCTCTCCCCGACGAGCGAGTGCTTTTGGGCAAGGCTCTCCTTCAAAGAAGCCAGTCCCGGCAGCTAGCATCCAGGGCGCGCGAGGCTGGCTCAGTGGTATCCACAAAGGCCTTGACCGGGAACAGCCTCCTAGGAGAAGTGGGGACAGCATCTCTGGCCCACAAATTCATTCCCTGGCTTCCCCATGACAGTCTGTTCTCCAGTTGTCCTGGCCCACGTAAAGGCACAGCATCTGCCTGGGGGCAGGGGCGGGGGGTGGGGGGTGTCACAATGAACAGAGGCAGGAATGCAAGGGAGGAAGACATATGGACATATGTCGCTTTTGTGCCTTTAACCTGCTGGTCCCTGGATATGGAATATCCTTCCCTCACCGGCTGCCTAATCAAATTCTATTTGCACTTCAAAACCCAGTTCAGGTACCACCCCTTCCTGAGAGCCTTCCAAGCGAAGTCCCAACTCCCTCCCCCATGCTCACTCTGCACATCTGGCCACATGTGGGACGTCCTCCAGGCTCTGACCTCCTCGATTGCTCACCCGCTTGCTCAGCATCCCTATGCTCGCAGAGGACCCAGCCCTGGGGCTGGCCCTGATGACCCTTTCCAGCACACTGCAGAACATGTGCCCGTGCCCCCGCCCTCAAAACTGAAGGCGCAGGGAGGAGAGGGAGGAGAGGGAGTGACCCCACTGGTTGGGATCTCTCAGGGGCAGGGGATCTGAGCTGACCTGAACTCTGGGGCGTCTCTGGGCAGGACCCGGCTCCCTCTTTTCAGCCTGGAGAGGAGGAGGGCTTGGGGGCCGCACCTTTGCCTTCTGGTTTGTCCTTGGCTGCTGTGGACAGCATGAACTGCCCATCCCCCAGGCCTGCCACTGCCACCTGCCTATAATTTCACACTCAATATTTCGTGGTTGTTTTGTGGTGTGAGTGGCTGGCTTTCACGTGCTTTTGCTGATGGAAATGAAACCTGAAGGGCTTGAAGCAAGGTGATTCCGTTCGAGCTGGCAGGCTGAGCAGGACTCTGTGAGCCTGGGGGTATGGGTACCCCGGGAGGTGGGAGCGGAGCAAGGGTGGCAGTGCGGGAGGAAATGGGGTCGGTGGGTGCGGCACTCAGCCCCCAGGAGAAGGAGGGAGGAAGCGAGGGAGGAAGCCAGGCCCGCAGCCTCCCTCATGCTGGCCCTGCCCCTGCCCCTGCCCCAGCAGGGTCTCCTCCTCCTCCTCAGACACGACCCTCCCTTTCCCCAAGCACTAGATCATGCCTGATCCCAGTGCCCCTCTTAACGTGAGGAAAGGGAGCAGGGCAAGGATCGATAGCCCCATTTGACAGATGGGGACACAGAGGCCCAGAGGAGGCCTTAACTCTCCCAGCAAGCTGGGGGCAAGCACTGGGTCTCTGGACTTCACCCTGGGAGAGCACAGTGCTCCGGGCTTTCGCGTGGGGAGCTGAGCGCTCCTTTAGTTACATTTCCCGTTATTTATGCAGAGGAGCTTCAAGAGGCACGGAAAGCTGATCGAAAGTGAAACCCGCAATTCATGTCAATTCAGATCGCTCCAATTCATTTCCGCAAACATTTATTAAGTGCCTATTAGGTCCTGCGCTCTGCTTTCATCTGGGAATAGCATCAGCTCCTGGGTCCCCAAGCGGAGGGAGGGCGCGGTGGTGAGGCCCACGCACGGCCCCCCACGGTGGCCCCCCACGGCCCTCAGCCAGGATTCGGGGCTGGGGCGGCATCTCCCCTCTGGGTCTTCTTCCAGAGCCACAGACCGCTTCCCAGACTGAGTTTGCCTTTCACATGCAAACAGAGGATAAGCCCCCAGAACACGTGGGGGGCAAGGGGGGGGCGGGAATGGGCTGGCCACAGGAGGAGCTAGCTTGTGATTTAAAATCTGCCCCATCCTATCTGTGAAGGGCGTAATGCCTGCAGACAAGCGTGAGCGCTGCAGGGCTGTGCGCATCGGGGTGCGGGGGGCTGCCTCATCACAAGGGGCCTTCTTTACACAGGAGTGTTTGTTTATAGAACCGAAACACCTGCCACGGGCGCCTGGGGCACATGGGCTGAGGTTCCATGGCTGGGAAGCCAACCACCTCGTCTTAGCAGTTCAAGATCGGCCAAGGTGGGGGGCAGGAAGAATCCTGGATGGAAGGGCTCTGGAGTTGTTTCCCGCAGCGGTCCAGGTGACCCATCCAGGCAAGATCCTAGGCCTGTGGGGTGGCAGCCGACGGCGTCTCTGAACACCTCACAAGATGTCATAAGCCGGACCGAACCGACAAGGTTGGGTGTGAGCTGGTTCAGGAAGCAGCCCATTCCCCATGGCCATGGCCGCTCTCCCCAGTCATCTGGTTTATGGCAAACTCCTTCCCCGAGACCCTGGGCTCTCTGCACCCCGCTTTCCACATTCAAGCCACGGCCTTCAGGACAAGACCGACCACGAAGCCTATGTGTTTGCTCAGACCAGCTGGACCTGACCGGAGCTGACCTTGCAGCAGCCCCTACCGAGCCTTCTCCTCCAGAGGGGACAGGGTGTCCCTGAGCTCCTGCACCTCTCCTCAGACCACACCCACCTCCCTCTGTGTGAAACAGAATGGCCATCTTCTGGAGTGACCGAAAATCCCCCGGCACCGAAGATCCATCATCAGCCAAACAAGGAAGGCGAAATCTGTGGCAAGTGGGCACGAGTCCCAGACCCAACAGCCTGCAGGCACGGCTAACCAGTCACAGCCCCTCTTTCTGCTGAGCGAGGACGTGGCCTCAAAACCGCTCGGAAGCCAGTTCTCCAGGCGGCCAGCAGCCATCAGTCAATATCCACACCCGAGATGAAACCTGTTTTCTATTGCTGGAGAGGTAGAAGCACAAACTGGAACTTCCAGAACCAGAGCCCCAGGGTGTCCCCACCTAGAAGGTGCATTGCCTGGCTGCTCCCTCACCACCCGTCCTGGGAGGGGGGTGGGAGCACTGAGCTATGGGACACCAACCTGGTTGGTCCCCAGTGCAGCCGAAGGACCCCTGCAGGGCCACCGGCCAGCCTGAGGCAGGGAGAGGAATGGAGCCAAGAGAGAGTGAGGCAGAGGGGAGGGGAGAGGAGAGGAAGTGAAGGTGCAGGAGGAAGGAAACAGAGGTCCCCCTATGGTTTCTCCACTGGCCCCCCACCTCTCTGACTCACTTTGGCAATCAAATCACATTACTCCTCTATTTAAAATCCCCTAAGGGCTTTCCTCTTGCTTTCGGGATCAAATCTCGATTCCTGAATCTGACTTACGAGCCCACCATGACTCAGCCCTGCCGCCCTCTTTAGCCTTGGCCCCCCACACCCTCACCTCCACCCCAAACCGCTCCTGCAAGCTGCCCATACTCTGAAGTCTGCGTAATCTGTGAGACTTGTGCGGCTTCCTCTCTCAGGTTTGTGGCAGATTGCTAAGTATCCTGTATTATTCTACTTTTATTATTATCCCGTATATACTCCAGTTTTCTTCCTTAGTACAGAATCCCCTGTTTTTAGCTGGTATGTGGTTACCTGAAATAAAGATATTTCTGAGGATCCCTTGCAGCTAAAACTGGTCATGTGACTAAAGTCTGATCAATGGATGTAAGCAGAGTGCCACACTTGACTTCTGAGAAGTAGTATTAAAGGGAAGAGATGTGCTCTTCTGGGATGAGTATGTAATGGCTGGAGCTTGGGCAGCCTTCTCAGACTATGAGGTAGAGTCTTATGTTGAAGAAAATAAGAACATGAAGATAAAAGAAACCCAGACCTCTAATACTGTGAAACCAAAACCAAAGGCTTCTTTTACATGAGAGAAACAAATTCTTATTTTGTTTAGGTCATCACTACTTTGTGTTTTCTTACTTTTGTGTGTTCTTTCTTTCTCTGCCTGGGATACATTTCCTTTCCTTCTTTACATAGCTGATTTCATTTGACTTTGCAAGACCCAGCTCTGATGTCACCTTCTCTAAGGGGCCATTCCTGACAGCACCCTAAGCTGGACAAGCAGCTACCATTGTCCCCTCGTAGCAAAGAGCGATCACCTCTTTTCTAGCTAAGCACCTGTCTCATGACGGTCAGTGGGTCTGATGAGTGGTTCTCTCTCCCCCAGCTGGACTATGAGCATCTTGAAGGAGGGAGTCTCGTTCATGTCCAGAGAGCTGGTACCTAATCAAGTGCCTGATCATGAGTAAATGGGGAGGGATGGAGGAGCAGGGGTGGGGCATGAGGGTGGGAAAGAAGTCCCGGCACTTCTCTGGCTTCACTTGGCGGATCCTATAGCATTTCTTTCACTGATAAGCAGAGCCACCAATAGGCAGCTCCACTGAGGTTGACGAGGAAGAGACAACCACTCTGGAGAGCGGCATAATAAGAACACAATTTCTAAAACTTCTAGCTGCACAGCATTTACAAATTTACAAGGTACGCTGACACGTGCCCATTATCCTACTTAATTCTAACAACCTACCTAGGCACTCTTATTATTCCCAGGGCTGAAAGGGCTACATCACTCCCTCCAGGTCACATGGTACTACATGGCCAAGTGGGGGACCTGGGAACGAGGTCCTTCTAGCTTCACGTCGGAGCCTCCCCCAACCTGCACCGTTCAGGGGAGTCAGTGAGGCAAACCACGGGCAAACCGCATGTCAGCCAGCGTGCACGAGCATGTGCATGAGCTCACGCACACCTGGTGCACAGATGTGAGAGGGGCTCCAGATGTTCCAGTGGCATCTTCCCCGGGGGGGCAAGAGTGATGGCAGACAAGGGGCATGGGGGCGGGCCACGCAGCTGCTGCACGCAGATGCTCTGCCCCTCTGCTCAAGGACAGGACCACCCCGAGCAAGTGCGGGGGACGCGAGGCAGCGGGGAGGGCTGGGGACAGGCAGAAGCCAGGGGGAGTCCGCATGCTTTCACAGACTGCACTAGGCTGTTATGGGGACCAGTTATTTAGTCTAGCATTCACCTCCCCCGGAGCGAGAACAGGACACTGTCAGGCTAAGAGACGGCAGCACACAGCATGTCCGTGGTAAACAATTTATTTTTCTACCTCAGTCGCTTACAGGGGGGAAAAAATAAAACGTCATTAGGGAGCAGCACAGATGAACTATTTACAGAGATGAAGAAAATTCACAATGGTTAAAACGTGGGTGAGGCGAGCATACTAAGACAAGTTCACCAAAGCAAAGCAATTCATAGCAGAACAAAATAAAGTGGGGGTGGGGAGGGTAGCCATACAGAATTATTAAAAAAAAATAGCACTCATGAAAAAGGCTGCAGGAAAATAACAGGAAACTAACCAATGATTACATCAAGCATCTTTAATGAGATGAGCAAAACCACACTGGTTGGGTCTCAAGGACAGTGACATTCGAACAGATGGATTTGCTCACATCAAATGCATCCAGTGGAAGCACATGGGTCACTTCTCACAAACTATGAACGTAAACAAGGGGGTGACTCTCAAAGGCGCTGCTGAGCTGTACTTCACGAATGCAAGCCCGTGGGGCTATTTCAAACGGGGGAGTGGAGGGGGTCGGGACCAGGGGAAAAGCAAGCCCTTCTCGGAGTGACTGATCATCGGGGGTGCCAGCCCGATCTGGACCGGCCCCGTGTGTTCTGTCCCCTGCTACCCTGGTGGGCCCAGAGGCCCTGATCCCAGCAGTGACTGCAAGGCCAGTATGGACGGGGTGCTGGGGAAGGAGGGGCTGGCGTGGGTCTGTGGCCATGGTAACTGAGATGTAGCAGTGCCCTAGTAAGGACACCAGCCCTTCTCCAAGTCACGTGTGCTTATTATTATGGTTAACGGCCACGGAGGGCCTGGCCCCCAAACACAAACATAACCAGATTATGATGGTTTTCCAGATACAGTTTTTCTTCCAGATGACGTTTTTCACGTTAGTATTTATAGAACAGGGGTGTGTGTGTGTGTGTGTGTGTGTGTGTGTGTGTGTGTGTGTTCGTTCACTGTTGGTAATGTCCACCACAGGACACGGGTGCTCAAAGTCACACATCCCCAACGCCTGTGGGCCGTCACCAGCACTAAAAGCTCACCCCATGAAATGCCCCAAGAAGCCTATTTGGCCGCTATTTAAAATAATCTGATGTCTGTTTCCTGGATTCCCCTGAGGAGGCTCTACAAAGTTTGTGAGAAGTTTCCCTCTGGCCCCGTTACATTCCAGGTGGGGGTGGGGTGCAGTGGGGTGGGGCAGGGCAGGGGGGTGGGGGGGACGTTCACAGTGTGTACAAGAAGCAAAATGGGAGGGGACTATAGAAGGAAAAAAAAAATTTTTTTAAACTGAGTGAAGCAATGAGGACATGAGTCTTTTCCAAGAATTAAAAATGAGAAAAAGAACATTCGTTCAAACAGGCAGCTAGGACAGGCTCAGTGGACACTGAGAGCAGCTGGGGTGGCCCCGGCCGGGACTGTGTCCTCTCTCTAGTAATGGTAGCAAACCCCAGTGTGTTATGCCTCTCTTAAGAGCTAGTTGATAAAAATTATGTCTTGTGAAATCGGCAAATAGTCTGCAAAGTGAAATAAGAACAGAAATTAACAGATTAAACTGAAATGAGTCCGGAGGGGGGGGAAAGAGAGGAAACAGGGGAGGCCACCAATGAGGATCATAATTATTTGAGCCCCAGTATTGATCCTGGGGGGGGTCAGGGTGGGGGTGCACGCGGTGGACACCTGGGCCTGGGAAGAAGGAGCCACTTCCATAGTGGTGGGTCGTCCCTCAGTCTTTCTAGAAAAGAACCACTCCTCACTCTAACAATTATCCATAGATGTCGAGCCCTCTTTATCGGAGCATCTCATTTAATCGCATTAACCCCTAAAGGTGGGCGGAGGCAGGCACTGGTTCGCCTCAGCTGTGCGGCCCAGGAGAGGAGGTGGGTATTCACAGAGAGGGCCTGCGCAGGGGAAACCCCGGGCCCTGGGTCCTGACAGGGGACCCCGGGGACGTGGGCTGTGAGTGAACACCCACAGGATGAAGAACCTTAGCAGCTCTCGGGAGCCTGGGCGTCCTGGTTAGTGCTCACACTGCCCCACTAGGATGGGTCCAGAGAGGGGCTGGGAGGGGTGCAGCGTCCACACACACTGTGAGAGACTGGAGGTGGGACGTGGGTGAAGTGGTACACGGTGAGGACACGGAAAAGAAAGATCACAAAGTAAAACCTCAGGGCAGTCTGGTGGGGACAGCTGTGCGGATGTCACCGGCTCAAAGGACCCCAGGGTGCGGGGAGAAGTCAACCGGACAGGGTGAGCAGAGGGCAGATTTGGGCCACCCTCTGCTGGGCCGTCCCTCTGCACCCCAACCTCCTCCTCACCAGACCCTCCAAAACACTCCTTATTGGCACGGGGCAAGAGATGGATGTCAGAATGTTCCAAAGCTCCCCTGACTCAGAGACCCTGGCCCGGGCTGGAGGCTCCAGGCAGGGTCAAGTTTGGTTTTTGAGGGGAGCCACCACGTCATGAGCTCTTGACTGGAACACCATGGGGGACTGCTTGGGGACAGCGGACAGAGTGGCAGCCAGGTCCAGCCACCGGGCCACCCCCTTCCCGGCCTGGGGCTACTCCACACACTGACCCTCCCTAACGGCACGTGGCCTCACTCTTATGGCCACTGACAGCCTCTTTGTGGCCATCGGTGAGGACATATAAGAGACCTCCAAGGTGAGAACTGGAAGGATGGGGAATGGAGAATCTGATGGCTGGGGGAGGAGAGAACAGCCACGTCTCACGGGTCAGGGAGCCCCCATCCAGACATTTTAACGCCCCATTCCTGCCCTAATCAAATCCAGCTGACTGCATTGAGCTGCAGGAGCTAGTGACCGTGACAAACAGGCCCTGGACATGGTCACTCCTAGCCCACGCCAGGTCCCTCACACCCCTGCTCTGTTCCCAAAGCCTTGGCTAAAGGTGAAGGGCTGGGCACAGCTGGGAGACTATCTCATCCTACCCAGCCTTGGTTGGTCACTCTTGCATCTCTGTCTTGCATACATGTCTGCTGAGGACAGATCCTGAAACACAGATCCCTGAGACAGAGCCCTTAGCATGAATCCATTTTGTCACCCCCCAAATTATTCCATGTTAGGATCCCCCAACTCTCCCTGCCTGGGACTAGTACTGCACCAAGGGGGCAATGGCAACCTGATTGTGAAGGGAGGCAAGCCACACCAGGTGTGCAGAGCGGCATGGTGCTCTCAGCGAGCCAGGACGGGAGCCTATATGTCTTCTTGTACCCTGGTGAGGAAGCCAGGGGAGGGAAGGAGACGAAAGGCTTTCCTAAAACTACCACCAGCTTCTGGGCTGAGGAGGACGGGCAAGAAATGAATAGGGACGATGACATGCCAGGCCTCCCTGGGAGGGACAGTATGTATGCATGCATGTGTGTGTGTGGACCATGCACCGCCCACCTCTTTATGCTCCAGAATGGTGCCATCCAACAGAACTTTTGTAGAAATGTTCCACAGGCTGTGCTAACAGTAGCCACTAGCCACGTGTGGCTGCTAAGTGAAGCGTGGCTAGTGTGACGGAGAAACTGGAATTTTCATTTGACTTCATTTTCATTTAAATCTGAATTATAGTAGCTATGTGTGGTTAGTGGGATCGTCCTGGACAGATGGACGCTAGAGAGAGGAACGTGGGAGTTAAGAGCCAGACCACCTGGGTCTAAATCGTAGCCCTGCTCCTTGCTGCTAATGAGCCCTGGAACAGGGTTTTCTACCTCTCTAGGCCTCGGGGTCCCCATCTGTACATGGGAAAACCTAATGGAGGGGCAGACGTCTCTGGTCGTAGCGCCCACTGTCCTGCTTCAAGAGCCCCCCCACCCAGTGCAGACGCTGGCCCCAGGGGACACGCTCATGGGGGAGTCTCCCCCACTCACACTCCCCCATCTGGAATGGCTGCTACTGTACCTGCCTTCCCTACCCCTCACCCCCACAATCGGAAGGGTGCACAGACCCCAGGGACTATCCTGCCCAAACCCCCTGTTTACAGAAGACAGAGATGAGGCCCCGAGATATTGGGTGACCTGCTGTGGCCATGGGCAAGAGCCTGGGGCTTCCGCTGCTGATGGAGGATCTGTGCCCCACCGGGCATGGCTCTAAGTGCCCCAAATGCTTCCTGGCCTCCTCTGAGTCACCCTTACCCCACCCCAACACTCAGTCAGAGGTGTGCAAATGCTGGGTGAGCCCCTCATGCACCTCTCCCTGGCCCTCCTCCCTGGCTTTAGGACAGGATCCTCTAAGGGCCATGCCTATGCTCCCTGGGCCTCCAAGGCCTCTGGGTCCAGGCAGGATGACCAACCAGGAATGAAACTCTCCTGGAAGCCCAGCTTCTGAGGGAGCCTCCTTCCTCAGCAGAGAGCCCAAGAGGACAAAACTCCATTCCTAATGCCTTTTCCAGAAACTCCAGCTGTCCTCTGTACACACACACACCCAAGCACCCCTGCACCCCGATATATTCTTGTCTATACTCCACATTTGGGAAAGGCTGGCTCACCCCTTCAGGGGACAAATAAAGCCCCATCAACATTGCTTCCTTCAGCACCCTTCCCCCCACCCCTGTAAGACCATGCCTGCCCTTGCTGCCACCTCAGGTGGGGGTCCCAGGCCCCCCAGCTACGTGGGAGCTGTGGCAGCCTGGGCACGAAAGCAGGCATTGTTGTGGGCTCTGCCTCGAGTCTCTGACGCCTACACACAGGGGAGGGTGAATCTACACCCCCCGACCCAGGACAGCAAACCCAAACCCCAACAGCACACCACAGTTACACAAAGAAGGGCGTCGAAGCCAGGGCTGCCAGGCAGAGCTGGAGGAGGGGAGGAAGGAAGCAGGAAGGTAGGTAGCTGGGAGGGAGACGGGGGATGAGGGAAGCAGAGGGTAGGAGTCCAGTCCAGTGAGAGAACCTGTAACAGGCTCCAGACAAAGGAGGGTGGGCAGAGGGAGGGCTCCTGACTCAGCGCTTTCCCTTCCCCCGAAGGCTGCCACTCTCAAATACCCGGTACCGAGGCGGTACTTCGGTTAATCAGACACTGTGCTGCATCCTGCCCCCGGAGTTCAGTGGATTTGAACTTCAGCACCTACAGGTCATTTCCTGAATGCATATGTGTACGAGCTGTGTTCTCTTTAGGGATCCTCCCGCCTCCCCTCCAATGCAGCCCATCTCCTGTGCTTCCAAAGCCCCGGGAGACAAAGACACTCACCTGGGAACTGATAGCCATAGCTAGGAGCAAATCCAGGGTAGCCGCGGCCATAGGTTGCCACGAAGTTGGGGTAGCCTTGAACACAGAGAGAAAGATCACATGGGCGTTAGTATAGCTGCTGCCTCAGCCCTGGGGTGAAATCCCAGGGAGGGCAGAAGTGAGGACAACCTGGGTTATTTTCCCGCACAAAATGATTCGTCTCCCGTGAGGGTCTTTACCCAGGGCTCGGGTCCCCTCTCTCCTGTGGCTGGGGGCACTGCTGTCAGCCTGCTGGTAATTAACCTATATTTGGGCAGAGAGACCCCCAAAGCCCACGCACTTTCTGGAACCCGCAGAGTAAATGCCACGCGTTAGCACCAAACAGAGGGCCTGTGCCTGGCTCTGACATTTGGAGAGCTTACTCTGAATGTACTTTACCTTAAAGCTATTGACAGTAGGAGATTAAAGTCCTTGTAATGCCTCCTCCCGAGGCAGCAGACAGAGGTGCCCGCACCAGACAAAGCGGGAGCACTCAGGGCTCAGAGTTGTGGGGCAAAACTCAGGGCTGACCTTGCACTTCTAGAAAGCCACTGTGCTTAATGAGCCCTGGCCCAGGGGAGGCAGGGTCCCGGGGGGCCTGCGTCCAAGCACAGGTACTCCACAGGGTGCCAGCATCTTCCCAAGCGCCCCCCCTCCCCCCGACCATGAGGGACTGGTTGGGTTAAAATGTGCTCCAGGAAGCATGGCCCAAACCCAGAAGCCTCACGCCACACATGGTAACTAGCAGGCGCTTCACAGCGAGCATATTTTCCACATGATCTCAACAGATAACCCAGGGGGTGATCTGTTAACCGTGGGCTGCCTGTGGAAATGGCTGCTGGGCTAGGCATGAGGAAACTCTGGCATGTTCTGCTCCTGGTGTGGCCCTCTGTGATCTAGTATGAAACCCCCAGTGAGCAGTCCCTTGGCTCTCAACCCTGCATTGTGCTCGCTCAGGCCACTTCACCATTTATGTCCCTGCCTCTTGGCTCAGGTGACAGAGAAGGCCGGTGTGTAGCCCTCTTGGACTGATTCTGCCAGCCCCAGGGGACCCACGGGTCCCCCCCCCCCGCTCCCATCCCACCAGGCTCACGCTGCCTCCATCCACTCGGTGTGTAGGAGTTCCAGTACATTCATGCTCTTCACATACCTCCACGGCCAACCTCCCGCCACCACCATCACCAACCAGCCAACCACCACCAACAGCTGGACTTTTGCTTTGACCTCCGAGGTGGATATTTGTGGTTGTTTCTTCCCAGTCCCTGAACCCCTTCTCTGAGTTTGAGTCTTAGAGAGAGGCCTGCCTCCCATCCTGGAAGCAGAAGAGGGCCCCCTCCTGCTCTCTCTGAGCCAGGCAGCGGGAAAGCAGGTTGTGAACCTGGGTTTGGCCCAGGGAAGTCCTCCTTGGATCCACTGCTGAGGCTAATGGGGCAGAGGAGGAGACAGTGATTCAGAATTTATTCTGGTGCCTTTAGCATGAGCCCAGCACACAGTGGTGGCAACAGGGGACCCCCCTCGACCAGGTCATTCCTAGGTTGTCCCTGGGTCACGGCTGTGGCTGACCACCCACCTCCCCAGTTACTGCCTATTCTCCAGCCTTCTTGGCAACTCTGTGAGCTGACGAGCCCCTTCCAATCATCTCCTTTTTCGCTTGCAGCAGCCAGAGCTGTTTCCGTGGCTTGCCACCAAGATGCTGGTAGAGAGTGGCTTTGATGGGTGGGGTCTGTCAGAGTCTTCCTGCGCTCCAGCCACAAGGGCAGCAGCTCGAGACAGCCACGGACACCCCCCAAATACGGGCTCTGGGGTCTCATCACCCGCGTCCCGAGTGCACGTGGGTACGTCGCAGGCATTTTCTGACCTGCGGTGAGGGCTAAAGGAAAAGGATCATTCATGCAGTTCCATCTCGGGTGCCCTCGGGCATTGTGCGTTCGTGTTGGCAGGTCTTCCTGCTGCCTGTTCACAGAGCTCATATGCCGTAGAGGCCCAGAGATGGGACCCACCTTTCCTCACCTGCCCATGCATGTTTGTGTCATAGCCTCCGCTTGACCAGTGGATCTGTCATCGGACCGAGAAGAGAGGCTTGCTCTTGTGGGTGTCAGGAGACGTGGGGTCCAGGCTTGCCTCTGTCCCAAGGCCATGACCTCTGCGGGGGGGGTTCTTCCTCGTCCTCTGACAGCTTGAGTCTTGCCATCTGTACAAAGCTCTGTGGGTCCCTTACAGCATTCTCGACTGAGACTCCCCGTGGCTCCCTTCCCTTCCCGTTTAGCCAGAGCCTTTCTAAACGTGCAGTCACAACTCACTGGCCGACTGACCCGTTTCCACGTCAAAAGGGGCCTGCGTCTGCTCCTTCCGGGTGCGCTGATCTCCCGGTGCCCGGGGTCTCCCTGGCACAGGGCCGCCCACTCAAGCGGCATGACCGCACGGCTTTGCTCTGACTGCCGAGGAGCAGGCTATCCAAGGGTGACGCTCAGCTCTGGCCCCCCGGTGGGGAAAGAAAGGGACAGACGGACGGAGAGGAACGGGGGGAGCCCAAGAGGTCTTAAGTGGACTCATGCACACTGGCTTCTTCCCTGGTATTTATTTCATGGCTGGCCAGCTCAGTTCTCTTCTGAATTAATCACCCGCTCTCAAATCAGATCTTTCATGACTAGATTTCTTAAACCATTATTTCAACACTATTGATAAACGGATTATATGCAAACAGCCAAATCACCGCTGCCTAGGGCCTTTCCTGGTGAAAAATGACTCCTTTGCTTCTAACTTCAGCACTAGGGGTCTGGAATATTTTAATCTGACAGCAGAAGTGTAGGCCCATGTGTCACCTTCAAGCCTCCCTCGGGGCGGGTGGGATGGAGAGGGGGTGGGACGCCCAGCCCCTCCCTGACTCCGGCCACTTTCTTCCTGGCACATGTGACAGTCTTCGACAAGAAGGAAGACAAGCATGGTCAAGTTCACCCCAATTTGGGGCCTCACCCCAATCTTCCTGGACATGTCGATATTGTCTCCTGCACAACAAAGACGAGAATTTGGCATCTGCTGGAGTGGGGTATCTGATCTCCAGCCCCCATCACGAACATCCTCTGGGTCAGGCAGATGAAATCATAAATTTATAATACAACATTACTTCAATTTTCCTCTTCATTTACTGCTGTGCAGCCCAGCTCTGCTCGAACGGCTCCCAGCCCCAGCCACACAGGGAAATTGGCTGGCTGCATATCAATAGCACATTACAGCAGACCGATGTGGATGCTCCATCAAGCCATATTACAGCGAGATGACCCAGCCGCCGCTTCCATTAGTAGCTGGGCCCCGCCCGCACTGGCCACTGCCCAATTTATGTGCTCCAGTACTCTGGACTCCTGATCAATCCCACAGTAATTATCTCTTGTCACTAAAGGAAAAACTAAGCCTGCTGCCTGGCTGACCACCTTTCTGGCAGATTGGCTTTCCGTTGTGGAAAAAAAAAAAAGGAACTCAGAAAACAACTACTCGAATTTGCCAGTCAGATCATTTCAGGGCCCCCTTTTGGGGTTGCTGGCAGAGTTCTCAGAATCGTGGTTCTCGATCCTTGCTCCAACTCTAGGAGATGCTGGCTCTAACCCTGAAAAATGTCTGCATTCTAGGTGGGTGCATGACTCATCCGCTCCCAGGCTCCGTGACTCAGCTACTCAGTCATGGAAAATTGCTCCCACCAGGCCCCCGACTTGAAAGGACAAGAGACAAGGGCTGTTTATCCAGGGACCTGCCAGAGTGTGACATATATGCCACGTGGTATGCAGAGCACTGCCCGGGGCGCCATGTTGGCTCCATGAGGGATGCATCCAGATGCAACACCTAGTGCCCAGAGCCCCTCCCAGGCTGGGACGGGAAGGCCAAAGTCTACCCAGATGCTCGGACCCCAGAGTCATTCTGAGCCGTAGGAGCATCGTCAGGCCTATGCTGTCCAATTTAAATTTAAGTCTAAACTACGATGAAAACCCCACTTCCTCAGTAGTATGAGCCACATCTTAAATGCTCAGTAGCCACATTAGCTAGTGGCTACCATCTTGGGCAGTGCAGACAGAGGCCCCTTCTACCACCACAGAAAGTTCTGGTGTACTGTGTTGTCCTAGAAGGAAAGTGAGGAGCTGAATTTTGAGTTTCCTCTGTCCACCAGGAAACAGCTGAACAAACGGAGACCTCCTTGGGAATGACCTCAACAGGTACTTTGGGGAAAGACAAATCCCCGTTGAAATTACAAATGAGTCTAGACATGCAGCTCTACAATCAGCCCATCTCCTTTTGATCTGTTAGTGCATACCAGCAGATCACATATCCTCATCTCTTCTAGATGCTGATTTTTTTTTTTTTTTTTTTATTTGCTTTCATTTCAGAGGGGTTTAGTGTCGGGAAACACTGGGTCAAGACTTCACAGGGACTTCTCAGTAGGAGCACTGGTAAGAATGCCTCAGGCTTTCTTCAGCTGGTCTACAGAGTCCCACTATTTCCGGGCCTGCAGGGTGAAGCTTTCCTTCAAGGCCTCAGCAGTGAGGTATTTCTCTACCAGTGGTATCAAGCATGTTCAGTAGTGTGTGCCCAGCTGGGCCAAGACAGTTTAGAGGCAGTAGGACTATGTGGCTGAGGGCAGAGTAGGCCAAAAGGACTAAATATATCAATAATAATCACATTTGCTTTTATTAAGTCCACTTTCATGAAGAAAAAGAGAGTCTAGGGCACGAGAGAGCAGAACAAAGTCTGAAGGGCTGCAAAAAGACCTTTCCAAGGGTCTTCGCTGATTTTCGTTTTGTCTAGCTCGAAGGCAGGGAGAGCTGGTCTGAGGAGGCCCCCTCCTCTTCTCTCCTACATTCTTTTTTAAGGAATTCCCAAGTGGGCTGATTATTCTACGACTCTGTCAAAGGCTGTGAAAGCTAAAACCAAAACAGCTGTAGGTTTCCTCCCAAGGATGGATGCAGCCACATCAAGAGAGATCAAGCAAACATAACTGTGTAACTATATGCTCGTCAGCCTCCCTTTGACGAGACCTCCCCAAAGTATGGAGAAAATCTTAAGGGATATTTAAAAATTAGTTTCACAGTTTCCAAGTCATTTACAGACCAGCGTTACCTGCTGTCTCACTAGAACGTCAGCTCCCTGAGATGCTCTGAGGCATCCTCAGCGCTTAGAACAGTGCCTGGCCCTTAGCAGGTGCTTGGGAAATACTTGTTGTGAGAATGGACTGAAAAGCTTTAATGGTGTATAGTCTCACTTCGAAAAACCTGTCCAAGTGTTAGACATTTTTCTGCTCTTCCGACAACAAAAATTTACAGCACTAAACCTTTATTTCATTAATGAACTTTTAACAAACATTGTTCTGCGCTGAGTTCGTCAACCAAACTATGGCTAATGATGATCGCGGTGATGACGTGGACAGGTGACGGGTGATGGTGGCGATTCCAGGACAGATATGCACCACGGACGGGGTGACCCAGGTGACTTGTGGGGACATGTCAGGCCATCCCCACCCTAGCAAAGGATCAGATGCCGCCCGGGGCGACCACTTTAGAAGGAAGAAGCAAGAAGCAAGGGCTTTGGTCTCAGGATAGGAGATGGCACTCTCCTCGCCCAGAGTATCTAGAGGCCCAGGATGCCAGGCTCTGCCAATGGGAGAAGCCGAGGGCAGCGTCAGGAGTCTCCACTCTGGCTGAGGAGGTGAGAGGCCAGCCAGGCCTTGAGACTGTGTGTTGGGTTCCCTGGGTGCTATGCCCGCTTCACCCCTTCTGCCTGGACCTTGGGCTGAGCTGGTTCCTGGCCGGGGGCATATTTTGGGAGCTCTCAGGAGGCCCGTCTCAGCAGGTGCCTGAAGGGCCTCACCACCGTGGCTGGGGACTCAGGAGGCCCGGCGGCTGATGAGGCCTGGAGCCCAGCGCACAGATCACAGAAACTCAAAGATGATCCAACTCCTTGGGCTAGGGGTCTGAACGGAGAAGGCAGCAGATGCCACAGCACAAGCCACACCTGCGGGTCCGGCTGTGTTCCTGGCCGCTGGCAGGAAGGGATGCCCCGTGGAAGGGTGTTGGGCACTTGCTCAGGCGGGAATGCCTTGGGCTCCCACGGCTTTACTAAGAAGAGCTCCCAGTTTGAGTATATCCTATTGTGTTTTGTTGATCGGAAGACATACATTTTTTTCACATCTTAACGTCTCTGAAAGGAGCTCTATCTCACAGTCATTGTGGTAAGAAAGCCTTGGTCCAGTTTAATTAACAGCATCTGTATCTTTCTTTCTGAATGTCTGTACAAAGAGGCATTTCACCACCCACAGCACCTTGGATTTGACGAAATACAGTGCTGGCGAGGCCCGAGATGGTTTCATTGATCCTCAAAAACCCCATGAAGTGAGAGTGTCCCACATCCCTATCTAAGGACGGGGTAACTGAAGGACAGAGCTGTTGGCACTTATCCCAAGTCATGCAGCTCAGGGGGCGAGGAGTCCAGATCCCCTGGTTCTGAAGTCCCAAGCCCTCCCCACTGGCTTACATAGCCCCCACCTTGGGGGAAGCTGGCCTGACACCATCAATTCCATCTCAAGGGCTCTCCGCTTGACTGGAGGAGGAGGAAAGCCTCTGTGACATGAGTGGGGCTGGCTGGGGTCTGGGGGTTCTGCCTGGTGGCAGTCTCAACAGAGCTACATGGGCCAAAGGCAAAAGCCTTAAGCAGCAGGGCTGTCAGTGGGAGGGGGTGGCCTGGGAGAGGTTATCACTCAAGGACTAACAGATTCACCACAACATTTTTAACCAACAATTACTTCTTTACTGCAGCTCAGAGAAGTCATGACTTCAACCATGAGAGACAGGGAAAAAGCGGGGGCAGAGGAGTAAGCACCTGCCATTCATCACATATCCATCCCTCAATAAACAGGAGCCAATCGGATGGCACCTGGAGAAATACACGGACCACATGGGTTTGCCTACCACCAGCCGGGGTCAAAGCCCATCCTGGAGGCTCTGAGCCCAGCACTCCTCCTCACACACGCCCTGCAGGAACCTGGCCCCTCAGCCAGGCCAGGGGGCTCTCAGTGTTCCCCACTAGGATCCTCGCCTTCCAAGGCTAGTCCTGTCTGGATCACTCTGAGCTTGCTCATCCTTCTTAGCATGGCGAACAGGTCACCTCCTCAGGGAGGTATTCCCTGATTCCTCAGTCTAATTTCCACTCTTCATGATGTGCTCTTAAAGCACCCCCAAACTCTATTATGACTAACTAGCTATCTGTAGGATTAACTGTTAGCTGTTGTCACACTCACTAGACCACAAGCTCCAGAGGGCAGGGACCACATCTGCCTTGTCAAGCACTGTCTCCCCGTGCGAGCCCAGGGCGGGGCACGCACACAGCAGGTGCTCAAAGCCGACTGCCGGTGAGCACCTCCTGCATTCAACAAAGCCTCCCTGCCTTGGCTCCCATTATGAAACCACTGGGTGCCCTCTGTTCAGGGATCTGAGCTTGGGTGTCTGTAGAGATGTGGGCCCCTGGCCCTTGCTTGCAGTCTGGGGCAAACAGAACTGCTGCACCTGTGCTCTCTGGCAACTGACATGAATGAGCTGGCTTCGCTGTATACCTCTGCTTCCCCCTGAAGAAAACAGGTCATTCCTCCCAGCCTGCCAAGGGCATCAAGTTAGATAACTGCGAAAGGCAGCGGCACTTCCTGAAGATCTGATCCTAAGAAGGTTCCCATTTTATGCCCCAGGGCCTTCATACTCACCGTTTAAAATTCAAGACTCCAAAAACTGGCAGGAGGCAACTCTCTTAAGATTTGATTTTAGAATTTACAACTATTAATTAATTTGGAACTTCTCTTGGTATACACCATATGGTAAAGACCACATACAAATTACTTTTGAAGCAAGGGGTAGACAAGTGTCTCATAGTCAATCAGGAGATAATTCCCACTGATTTTTATTTATTTTATTTTATTAGAGAGAGCATGAGCAGGGGTGGGGGGAGGGGGAGAGGGAGAGAGAGAATCTCAAGCAGGCTCCACGCTCAGTGCAGAGCCCGACGTGGGGCTCGATCTCACGACCCTGAGATCATGACCTGAGCCGAAATTAAGAGTCGGACACCCTCCCACTGATTTTTAAAAGTAACTTCTTTATAATAATTACACTCTTACACAGAAATACGTTTAGTTTAGGTGCTTTCACTTTTTCTCTCAACAGGTGCATTCCTATATACCACACTATTTCATTACTATAGCTTTGTGCTGTGTTCTGCTATCTGGTCAAACTAGTCTTTTCTCCTTTTTCTTTTGAAAACATTTTCTTATCTATTCTCATGTGTTTCTGCTTCCAGATCAGCGTTAGAATCATTTGGCCAATGCTTAAAGAAGTAAATAGGAATTTCCAATGAAACTCAATTAAACCTAAAACATTAATTCGAGAAGAAGTAATATTTCTGCCACTTTTAGGATTCTCGTGGCATCTCTTTCCATTTCTCAAAGTTCCTCAAACTAACTTTACTGGCCCTTGTTATTTCCTTAGACAAAATAGATACAATTCTTTTTAAGAATGTGTAACACCAAGAAAAGTTTCATACATTTCAAATGGAGCCAGGAATGATTTAAAGAACTGCGAATCTGAAAATACATAAAGAGCTTATCAAACAATATAGAAGGGGGACTCATCGCCAAACCGAATGAAAATCCATTAAAACCAGACAGATCATGTGCCTGAATGGAATTTTACCATTAACTACCATTTATCCCATTTAATTAGTATTTTCCCGACACACAATAACTCGCACTAAAATACCGCTCTCTCGCCTTGAAATTTCTAATTATTGTTGCGACCCACACCATTACGCCTCTTCTCTGCTTTCTCCATTTTTCATGCCATTTCAGTGGCAAGATTTTCAATTATCTACGCGGGACGGACAGAGATACCTTTAAGGAAGGGGCATAATATGTAACTTAATTTCTCTAAAAGCCAGGAGAGATCATTTTTCGTCAGAACAAAACACACTTTGTCTTTCATCATCATTTTTTTTTTTTTTTTTGGCAAATAAAGAGTAAAACAGGCCATTTAAAACATCCATTTAAATGCAAATTCTGATATCCCGAGAGAAAAATGTTAATCATTTAAACAGACAGGATTATAGCCCACCCTCTTCACTTCCTCTCCTCTCCCAAGTTTTAGAAAATGGAGCCTCAGCCCACATGCGTGAAGCTAGTCAGGAGTCCTCAGGTTTTTCAGAACACCCTACCAGTAGAGAGGTATGAGGCAGAGGGCTGCCTTTTTCTCCTTCCGAAGAAGGGAGTGGAGAGGAGATAAAATAATATCAAGTACCCCTATGAGCCAGGCATGGGACAAGATGATTATCTATCTATCTATCTATCTATCTATCTATCTATCTATCTATCTATCTATCTTTGTAATGGTCACAACTACCTTGCAAAGGGGCTTATCATCTGAGACTCAGAAAGGCAGTTTGCCCAACTGGTAGGTGACTCAGTTGGGTGTCTAAGCCTCCGTAGCCCCCAGTGCATGGTAGCTCTGCAGTGTCCCCAGGGTCCCACCCAGACTCACCTAGCATTCCCATGCCAAGCATGAACGCGTCCATGGTGTAAGGCAGTCCCCGGGCCCGGCCTCTTGTCCCCGGTGGGAACATGACTTCCTTAGGCTGAGCTTTCTTACATTCTACCTGTTCAACAGAAAGGCGAACAAATGAGATGCAAATGAATGCCACGTAAATGTCAAATGCAGAACTGATCTGGTTACCCGTGAAGGTATTTTTAGCCTTGCTCCTTATTCACTGTAAATATAGCCATGCCAAGCAAATGGCCTGCAAAACAAATATTTAAGAAAACACGCCATTTGTTGCAAATCCTGCTCTGGAAAAACCGACAAGGATGAAATTGGGTTTGGAGGGGTGACAAGGACGTGGGCTGAAGACACACGTGCTTGGGTCGGGAGCTCAGACTGGAGCGTGCGCAGAAGGCCTGGGAGGTGAGGAGGCAGATGGGGCTGCCGGGTGTGTCTGTGAAGAAAAACAACAGCAGTAGTAATAATCCCTCCTGCTCGTTTGGTCCCTTACAGGTTTACAGATGCCTTTGCGCCCCTGACTCTTCACATCAGGCCACCTGATTCCATTTCTTATTAAACAGACAGGCCAGTTAGCTTTAGCTCCATTTCACAGATGACAAAACGGAACGTCAGAAGGCGTGTGTAATGTGCTGTAAGCCACAGCCCAGCAGGGGCAGGCCTGGAAGCCGGAGTTTTCAAATCTCTAGCTTGGCGATGCCACGGTCTCCAGAAAAGCCGCCCCAGCAGGCTCCCGGGAGAAGTAATAACATTAAACACTGCTTCTGTCCATCTGGATTACCGGTTTCTCGTTCTGCAGCTACGTCTTCGAGTGGTTGCTAATCTTTCCTGTTTCCCTTCTGCTTCCTAAATTTTTTAATCCTATTCTGCTCACACAACCCATAAGTCACTTACTTCCCAGCCTTAATGATAGATAATACAAGCTCCAGGAAAGAAGTAAAACTGTTGCCCTCGACAGTGCCTACGCCGTTCTTAGGAGTATGTGTCTCACACCCCTGCTCGGTGCTTACTTGCTTTTAGTTTACAGATAAACCTAACATGCAGCGTTGGCTGGTAATCCGCCCCATCGCTGATGGAGATAGGATGCCGTGGGGCAGGGCCGGAGTGCTTATGGTTGCAAAAAGTAATCAGCATGACAGTCAGATAGTGAGGTGGGAAGGGCAAGAATGAGGTCCCGTATTTAAAAAGGGGCTGTGTGGTTTAGGAGTCAAAACTCCACGTAGCTCAACCACTGCCGAGAGTCTCACTATCACACGGAAAATTACTATCATTCCCAGGGTATCTGAGATAGGAAGAAGTTAAATTGTGTGCCTTATACTTTGTTTTAAAGGGACCTACATGGGCTATCCATTTTGGAGACATGGATACCTCTCAAATCTTCTCATCCCAAATCTTCAATTAAAAAAAAATATGTTAGGGGCACCCGGGTGGCTCAGTCGGTTAAGCAGCCGACTTTTGATCTCAGCTCAGGTCTTGATCTCAGGGTCGTGAGTTCAGGCCCCGTGTTGGGGCTTAGTGCTTAAGGCTTGAGAGAAGCTTTAACTACCTAAAACGTTAACTACTCTTCCTTCAGAGACACCAGGTAGCAGGTGTCACTTCGCTCTTGCTCTTTAAAGAACCACACATGCTTTAAAAACATGGACAAAATGGCTCAAAGTTCATGCCTGATAAGCGTAATACAAAGTTTTTATAGGTTATAAAAGAAAGAGACGAGCATACTGAAGTGAAAATGGGTGAAGGACATGAACAAGCAATTCACAAATGACTAATAATGACACGTATCTTTTGTATCACACGTCATGTATGACATCCCCAAACGAGACATACTGTCACCTATCAGATTGACCACGACGGCAGGATTCCTTGATGTCAGAATCTCTGAGAGTATGGGGAGGATGGGTGGGAGTTTGTGCATATTTTTTGGGAGGGCAACCCAAAAACTTTCAAAAGCCATCCAAGTATATACATCATTTGACCTAATAATGCTACTTGCAGGAGTTTATCCTGCACGGACATATGGATAAGGCTACTGTGGTGACAAACGTTAATTATGATTTTTTTTTTTTTTTTAAGGAAATATCCTAAGTGTCCAAGAACAGGGAGTTAGTTAGCCAGGTTTGGTTCACCCAGGCTTACTGAAAGCTGTGAAGCTTCAGAAAAGCATGCTGATAATAAGATGCAATGGTATTGGGAAACCCTCAGTCCTGGGCAAATCAGGGTGGTTGGCCACCCTAAATGTAAGGGTGAGAAAAGCAAATTACAGTGACTCTGTGGAAAAATAAGTGTATATGCATACCAAACAGGGGAAAAATATTAAAAAGACATACGAAAGTCGCTTTAGAGTGACTTTGTTCTTTCATTTCCATGGTGCATTTTGTTACTGGTGTTTATTTGCCAAATTTTCTGCTCTGAGTATTACTGCTGCAAACAGTAGTAGGGAAAGGTGATTAAAAAGAAAGAAATTCATGAGAATTGGCTCTTTCAGATTTCCCTCCCAAGCCGGGGGTGACAGCTTGCTCCTAGACACTATCCCTGGGACTCAGAGGCAGGCTGGGAAAGCTCATTTGCAGGAGCCTGTCTGAGCCTGGGAAGATGGGTGAGCTCTGCGGAGGCAGACAGATCATTACCTGACGCCAACACCGGGATCTGGAATAATACCGCTAACCAGCTCACTTCCTAATGGCCCTATCGCTGACAATCTACTGCATTGTCTTATGAAAACCTGCCGCCTGTTCCTAGGCAACCTGATCAACGAAAATTTCAGGTTTATACAGTTTTCATTTAGGGAACATAAAGGTTAACTGACTGTAATGGGAGTATTTTAAACAAACCCACCTACTCTTCCTCTCACTGAATAGGGCTAGCAGCTCCGTTTAATTCTGCTCTGTCTTCGCTGGTGCTGTTTTGGGGAGCACCCACTGCGCGGGTTCTGTCAGCTGCCCGCTGTGTCAACTGTGAGTGCTCCCCGAGGCCAGGGGCTGTGGCACACGCACTCTTGGGGGGGATCCCCACGTCCTGGGCACTTGAGTGACAGGGAAAGGTAGCCACCGCACCAGGGAGCCTTGGCCTGGCCTGCACTGAAGGCTTCTCGAAAGATCTCTCAGAACCAAGAGGCCTGCCCACCCAGCCCCCAGCTCCTTTGAAAACACACAAAAGGGGAAAGAGGAAGAGCTAATCTCTGCTCCTATCCTGAGTCCTTGCAGGGGGTCGGGGCTTCCTGAGTGTGAAAACTACTCCCCCCTCCCCACCCCCACCAAGACTGGCAGAAGCCTCCCCTCCCCCATCAGACTGTGAGTTCTCAGGACAGGGATCAGGGTTTGCCCCTACTTCCCTGGTTCCTTATGACATCCCGTACAGAGCATGGACTGACGCACATGCTCATCAGGGTCGTGGAGACCCAGTCTTCTTAACCCAACAAAGCTGAGGGACTCCACGTGCCCGGCAAGGGCTAGGCTGTGGGGGATGCCGACATAAGTAAGGCCAGCCTCCAGAGCTCTCATTCTGTTGAAAGAACAGGTTCTGTCTTGTTCTCCTAACATGACGGCAAGTACTCACGTCAATCTGCTCCCTGTCATTTCTGGGCCTGCCAGGCTCTGGAGCCTCTTGAGTTAGACCACATTTGGGTCACCCCCGCACCCCCACTATCCTCCCACTGGGCCCCCGGCAAGCTAGAGAACCGAGCAGTTACAGTCAGAACCCAAAGGGGTAAAACCAGCCTAAATCTGCCCGGCTCCAGTCACACACTCAGGTCAGGTGGCCACACATGACGTGCCACGTTATCTACTGCTGTGTACCAGGCTACTTCCAAACTTCGTGGCCCCGAGCAACAATGGACCATCCTTCCCTGTGCTTCTGGGAGCTGCCTGGGCCCGGCGGGGCTCTTGCTTGCAGTCTCTCCTGTAGTTGTGCTCAGAGGTGCCTGGGGCTGGAGCTGGAGCCAGACAAAGCCCAGATCAGCTGGAGGTTCGAGTGCCTTCTCCCACACAGTGGACAGTCGAGGCTGGTTGGCGGGGACCGTCCACGGGGAGGCACCGCCTTCTTGGCTTCTCCATGTAGCACTCCCTCCCTGGACACCATGGTGGCTGAGTCCCGAGAGGGGCTGTCCTTGCATGAGAATCCCATGAGACCAAGGCAGAGGCTGCAAGGCTTCTCATCACCTAGGCTCGAGAGTCACACTGCCATTTCCATCACGTTCTGTTGCTTACGCTGGGTCAGCCTAGACTTGCTGTGGGAGGGGACCACACAGGGTGTGCATGCCGGGAGGCGGAGGGCGCCGGGGCTGGCCTCGGACACCAGCTACCCCACGAGATCGATGAAGAGCGGCGAGCCAACAGGACAGTGGGAGGCCCTCCTCCTGGGAGGTCCGTGGCGTCTGGCTGGCCGGGTTCTTGGGCTGGCAGGCACTGAGGCCTGCTTCCCGCATGGGGCCCCAGGCCTGGGAGCTCCCTACGGGGGCAGCCCCGGAGAGGCTTGCCTGGCTTCCCATAGTCAACAGAAGCAGTGGGCCTCTGGGTGGCCAGGCCTCTTGCTCTAGCTGTTTCAGCTCTGCCCCCACAGAACCCCATTTACTGTAAACGCCCTGCACCACCCACACCCAAAGTGCTTTCTCTAGGGCAGTCCTGGGTGGCGGCAGATTTTGAGGAAGGAACATCTCCAAGTCTTGGTCCTTGAATCTCCTCCATCAATGGCTCAGCCCCCACCTCAGCAGCTTCTCAGAAAGGCTACGGCTTCCAATGGCAACTGGAAAAAGCAGTGTGGTTGGAGGGCCAAGAGATTTTGTAGGAACTTCCATTTGGATCCTCAGAGGCCACCTGGGACTGACCAACTGCTCACATTAGGAAGACGAAGTCTCCATTTCAAGTGTCACAGCTAGCAAAGCCACAAGCCAACCCCGCACCAGGGGCCGAATGCCAAGGACGTGCCAAACCCCCCAAAGGTAGGTGGGATTTGCTTTCATTTTTCTGTCTTCAAATATGCTGCTTTGCTTGGCACACTGGCCCTGGAGGAGAGGGGGTGGCTCCCCCGTAGCCTGCAGTTATGGAATAAGAATGATCTAGCTGAAGCCTCTTTAACGACAGGACAGTTAGGGCAGCAGTGTGCTCCTCCAGAGGATGAACCAGAGGCCCGACGTGGGCTGGCACGTGCGGTTTCTGACCCTCTGTACCGGCTGCTTGTCGAGGTGGGGCGCCCCCGCCCATCACAGTCGAAAGCAACTCAGCAAGGAGGTCTGTTTCTAACTCTTTCTGTAGAAATGATTCCACACTTGCAGAAGAGTTGCAAGGATAGTACAAAGAACAGTTCTATATGTCTACATTCCTATCTGTATCTACGTACGTTTTTTCCTGAAACTTCTGAGAGTACGGTATATACACGATGGTACACATTTCCTAAACATCTTCTTATACACAGATACAATGCTTTTTATCTGTAGCCTCGTGTCAGTGGACCCTATGATGTCCTTTGGAGGTAGAAAGCCATCTTCCAGGACAGGAAGCTGAGGCCCAGGGACGTCAGACACCTCGGCTGTGGCTGGAGGCCCGGTCATGTGTGCTAAGGCTGGTTTGAGGCCGGGTCTGCCTGATGCCCCCACGGCTCATGCCAGGGGAGCCAGTCCCACGCCACACCCTCTCCTTGGGGGTAGGGGTGTGTGTGTGCTTAGCATTGGCTTTTGGAGAAGGCACAGGGACTTTCTGTGGGGACGGCTTCCCTGCAGCTACTCTGAGTGGCCGCCCTCACCCAACTGGCCTACAGCCCTTGCTGAGGCCAGCTCCCTGCCGGGCACCTTTTGGAAGAGGCTGGAAGTCTGAGGACGGTGCCAAGGTCTGGGAAGTGAAAAAGGTTTTTGTTTTTCCCTGGTTTCTACATAAACAGCCCCAGTCAGCACATGGCCCCGGGGCCGGGAGGAAAACCACCCCAGCCTCAGTCTGGGGAAACCCAAGCCTGGTGCCCGTGGCCTTGATTTACCACCCAGGACAAGGCGACTCTGTGTGGCCTGGAGGCCAGGGTTTGCGGCGTCACTTCTCAGCCCAAACTGGTCAAGTTAGACATGATTTTACTCCTCCAGGGGGAGAGGGGCCCATCTCAAAGGGTAAAATTCACTGCTGTTCAGAGAGGCCAGCCCAGACTGACTGGCTGGTGAAGGGAGGGGAACAAAGGGCAGGGGAACTCCCAGGCAGGTGGGTGCGGGGTGGGGGCGACTGGGAGCGTCCACATGGGCAGCATCTTTTTGTTGAGCTTCCTGAAAGACAGAGGCCTGACCTGGTCTTGCCCCTAGATCAGCTTCTCCTCTGACTCAAACTGCAGCTCCCCCGCACCCCCCAGTCAGGTTCTAGGGGATTCCAGGCCAACACTGCTGCTCTGAGGCCCCAAGCTGTCCATCCCCTCTGGCCGATAGGCCCCAAGCACTTTCCAGGGAGACGCCACTCTGGTGTAAAGACTTGGGGTCCTGCCTGGAGCCCGGCAGCTACCCAGCTCTCTCTGGTCAAACAGGAGGACTGAGCAACAGCCCAGAAACCACACCTGGCTCTGCACACCAGCCGTGCTCTCCCGTGGCTACGCCGTTCTCCCTCCTGCCCACTGTTCTCTCTTGCCCTGTCTGCCAGGCGTAAGCCTTTCTGGAGATGCTAGGAGGGCAGAACCTTTCCTGGGGCTCTTACAGGTTCATAACCAAGATTCAGAGGGGACCTGCTCTCAAGGAACCCACAGAGCAAGGAAGACAAACACAAGGCGAGCGACTCGGGGGAAGAACAGAGTCCCTACTGTTCTGCCCTGTGCACCATACCGGGAGTCAGCCCCAAGAGCATGGTAGCAATGGAACGTGCTCGAGAACGTGCAGGCCACTATGAAATGAAGATGAGAGGCCCTTTATTCTGCCATTACTAGGAGTTCCGGGATGGTGGCAGCAGAGCACGAACCCAGCGAGGGCTCTGCTGAACACGGGCCTCATATCCCGGAAGCTGGCCCTGCTCCCGCCAGCTGCTGAGTGAGCTGTAGAAGGAGGCTGATGGAGTAGCAAGGTGCAGGTGACAAGCACAGAAACAGCCCAGCGAGGAGAGGCGGGGTAGGGCTGGGGAGGGAAGGCAGGACCACGGTCCTCCTCAGTGTGGAGCTCACGCTGGAGTTGGACCTGCTGGGCATCTCCCTCTGAGGAACCTGCAGAGAGTCGGGTTGCCCCTTCTGGGTTCTAACGTCCAGTCCAGGGTTCCCATTCCGTCCAGCTGCGGTACTTGTCCACGGCCAGAGGCAGGATGGAGTCACGACCAGCAGGCATGTGTCGCTGGAGGAGGGCCAGGCCTGGGGCGCCGCCATGGGAGGGGCGGCACTCACACCCAGAAATCCCAGCAGCCGCGCTGGGAAGACCCGGCCTGGGACTCCAGCAGGGGAGGGCGCCTCAGCATCCTGCCATAGCTGCCCCCAGCCAGCACCTGCCCTCCAGCCTCTGCGGCCTCAGGGAGGCCGCTCAGCTGGGCACTGGGGGCACCAGGAGGTGAGCAGAAGGGAGTTCTGTGTCCCATCCCCTCGCCTCTCCCGTCCCAGACCTCTCCATCAGGTGCCGTCCTCGTAGACGGGGCCAGCCTGTGGCCAAGTGCCAGAGGACCCACTTGTACAGGATAACTTGTCTTGCTCCTACTGCAAAAGGGTCCCCACAGATACGGAGCCTCCCATGGGGTCTCTGGCAGAAGCAGCTACTGGGTAAACGAGATGGAAACGCCAGCTTAGACAGGCAAAGGCCACCAGCAGAAACTCCACCTTCCAAGGACGCGTGCTTGCTATAAACGGCCCAGACCCATTTCTGAGAAGCACCGAGAGTCCCACAGGACATGTAATCTTGACGCTATCTCCCCGGTCAGCAGGATTACTGTAGGGAGGAAGGAACAAATTATTTATGGAGCGCTCCTCCTATGCCAGGCATGGCCACGAGCCCTCAGGTGTGTGTGCGTGTGTGCACGCATACGCTAGCTCACGTACAGTATGCGTGCACGGTGACGTATACACATCACGCGTGTAAGGCCCAGGGCCTGGCACACAGAGGTCCTCAGAGAATGCCCACTGCTCTCCACACCATCATTAATCAACTCCTCATTTCCTCTGCCTTGACCTAATTAGCCCTGAAGTTACGACAGGAAAGGAAACGGAGGCTCCGAGGAAATGATTTGCGCAAGGTCACACAGCCTGGTAATGACAAGCTACGGTTCAGTCCTAGGTCTCCTGCTTCAAAGCCCCCGTCCCCACCTCTGGGCCACTGGCCACGCAGGTGCAGCCCTCACAGCCCTTCCCCACCGCCCTCTATCCGATTCCCATGCCACTCCTTCCACAAGGCCATCCTCAGTCCTAGTTCCAGAATTAATTTTATCTGCTGTTACCTCTGATTCATTAAAATCAACAATGACAAAGTGAAGGAGGTTCTAAACCAATACTATCAGCACCTCCTAGTTAGCAGGCAGGGGCTAGGTGTGGACGCAGAGATGAATTCAACAGGATGTGGCTCTCCCTCAGAGGGGCCCAGCGTCTGGGCAAGGAGAGCAGAGGAGCTGGTCCCCAACACCCTCTGAGGCACGCGCCCCGTGACTGCAGGCTCCCACTCTGCCTCGATCTCAGGGTGGGGGCTGTCCTTTCCACCAGCTCCTCGCTCTACATCTCTGCTCCGCTCACCAGCTGCCTGACTTCTCTGTGCCTCAATGTTCTCAACTGTAAAACAGACTAACAGTGGTGCCTGCCCCCCCAGGGCTGCACTGCGCTAATAAATTCAACCAGCTAATTCTGTGAGTGCTCGTGCTGGATAAAGTTGGTTGGGTCACTCTTTAATCTTCCCCACGGGAGCCTAGGTGCACGTCCCTGAAGGTGATAAAGCCGGTTCGCATCTGTGCTTCCGTCCCAAAGCCTGGGGAGCAGAGAGGAAGAAGGGGGCTGCCACCCCCCCCAGCCCAGCAGACTCTAGACATGCTGCCACCGATTTTCCCCCGACCGCCCCACCTCCTGGCCGGGGAGGGCCCCGTCTTCCTGCTTTCATCAGCAAGGTGCGCAAAAGGAGCTTTGCGGGCTGCACTATTTGGGGAAAAAGCTGATGGTCGCAGTAGCAGCTGCTCTCTATTTCTGGGAACCTGCAAGGGCATTTCAAAGTGAAAGGAAACCTATGCCTTCAGCAGGTGCCCAAACGCGGCCACAAGGCTGGGTGCGTACCCGAGGGTGGGCTTTGCCAGAGACTCTGCACCAAGCCCAACCTAATTTCTCTATTTAAAAGAGAAAGAGAGAAAGAAAAAAAAAGGGGGGGGGGCAGCCGAGCATTAGCTTGCACGTGCCTGGGAAGTTGGGCAGGGCTGCTGGGTGGAGTCAAAGGAAGAAGAGGCCCCAGAGAAGGGGTGCAGATTCTTCCAGGGGTCTCCACGCCCCCTGTGGACCCCCACCCCGTGGGCGGTGTGTAGGGAGCAGCATGTGTGGGAAAGTCCGGAGGAGCTGGACACCAAGATAATGAAGGACCCCGCCCTCCCCAGGCCCCCTGCAGTGACCTTCCCAGAGGACAGATGAAGGGTGAAGGAGCCAGAACTCAGGCAACCTCCCTGCCGGCCACATTACTTCTGCCTGAAGAGCACCGTTCACCACCCAACACCCAGCCTCCCCATGCCCTCCTCCCTCGGCACGCAAATCCCTCCACCCGCAGGAACACAGCCCGTACACAAACATGTGCATGCCTGATGCAGGGGTGGGGGGCGCAGGACCTCCCTCTCGCTCGTAAACACGAGGTTCATTTATTAAGTGCCTCTCTGGCATTTCCTTTTTTGCCTTCATCCTACTTGTTTAATATTGCATTTGACATTCTCATTTTATAAATGGTAACAGAAGCAGAATGGATGGCTAAAATTAGCTTACGAGTAAGGAGGATGCTGCAAATAGGGTGGTGAACACAGAAGCCTAGTTAAATCCACCCACATCACCCAGCCCCTGCCCCCCACTTTCGGGCTGGTTCCCGATCAGCTCTTAGTCGTCAGTCTCCGGGCTGCGGAGGAGTGGCCCAAGGGAGGGGATGCGTGCCCACTCCTGGGGCACCCCTGCCAGGTGGCAGCACCCTATGCCAACCCTAGCTGGGGCCTCCGTGGACCATCTGGCCCAGCACCACAGCCCGAGAGGCCAACCCAGGACTCTCCTGCTCTCTCATCCTCCTGCCCCTGGCACCCCCAAAAGCCCCTGTTTTGCGGGTGAATCCCCCAGGTGTGCCCTGGGCTGAAGGTGGCAAGCCTGAGAGCTCACCAGGCTTTGCTTTTTGAAGTGGGGTTTTCGAAACTTCCCCAATGTAGGATTCAGCTGAAGGGCTGAGCTGGACTCCCTGGGACCTGGCAAATCCCATCAGCGCGGCCCCTTCTGCTCTGTTCTGCAGGATGTGCACCCACCTGCTCTCCTCCGGCCCACCTCCCAGCCAGAGCATGGTAAATACCCACCTCACACCCTCCTCCCTGCCCGGGTCTGCACCCCTGCATTTCACTGACTTGTCGTCTGTCCAGGACCCCCTTGCCCTAGGATTACACATTTGTTCAGTAAAAGGATTCTAGGAATAATGACAGTGATGATGACTAACAGTAACAGTAAAAAGGCCTATTGCCTTGACAGAGCATGCTATGGCTGGTAGAGCCTGGTCCCAAGTCCTAACTCCCAGCAGTCTCTGAGAGAGGTGCCATCCTTACCTGTCTGACCGAGGGGGAACCAAGCACAGGTGATGAGTAACCTGCGCAAGGTCACAAAGTCTAGCAATGAGTAGCCAGGCGTACTAGGGGGCATTCGGCAGCGAGGGACTTTGGGAACTCTCTTCTGGGAAGGCCTCTCGGGTTGACGGCACCCTGTTCTGACACTTCCTTCACTTCCCACCCACTCAGTGCCTGGGGTCCCCCTAAGAATGAAGGCGCTGCTACTTTCTGCAGGCTACTACCGCAAACTCCAGCATCTATTTGGGGCACCGCTGACCCTCTCTGCCTCACGCTAGTAACATGCTGACTCCGTAGTGGACGTGGGTGAGCTCTTGCCTAAAAGCCTTTCCTTGGGCCCCTTGAGATAAGCAGACTGCACCTGCTCTGAGCTACATCAGTATAGGCCAGGAGTTGAAACTGTGGCCCACAAGGCAAATCCAGCTGCTGCTTGTTTTTATAAATAAAGTTTTATGTGAACACAGCCACGTCCACCCACTTACTTATCATCAGTGGCTACGGTTTGCTCTATGATGGCAGAGTTGAGTAGTTGTGACAGAAACCTAGGGCCCTGAAAGCCTAAAATATTTATGTCTGGCCCTTTACAAAGTTTTTGGGCCCTTGGTTTAGGCCAAATGGAAGAAACTTGCAGGTACCAAGGGGGTTTTCAGGAGGGTGATTCCTTCAAGGCTACCAGATTATAGACTTTATACCAGAGCAATACAAGAGCTCCCAGGGACAAGAACCAAACCAGGGCCTTCAATAAGCTTCAAAGGACAGTGGCCACCATCCTTCCCATCTCAGAGGAGGAAACAGGTGCAGATAGGTGGGGTATTCACCTGGGCACAGGACAACCAGTGATGGATATGGGATTGAGGCTCAGGTCCACATGATCTAAAGCCCTGAGTGCCTCTAAATGACCCAGGAGCTCCTGTTCTGGGGACAAGGACATGAGCATGTTACTTGGAGGATCCAGCTCATCACCCCAGTGGATGTGCCTCAAACATCTTCAATCTGAGACCCTTGTCAGCGGGGGAGGGCATGCCAGCACCGGGGGTGTGGTGGGGGGTGGTCCTTGGCACGGACAGCTTGCTATGGCGGGGTGCAGTGGGGGAGGCCTGGTGCCATGCACACAAAGGGCGTGTGGGGTGGGGCTGAGAGCAGCAGACCGGCCTGGGGATCCCATGCCAGGCTGGCTCATCCAGCTCCATGCTCCTGGGGCCTCAGCCCTCACTCCGGGTCCCTTCCTTCGATACTTGATGATTTATGACCGACCCACAACTCCCACACCATCTCTCATTAGCAGCGATCCTTGCCTGGGGCTTCCCAGACTTTAAATGTGCACAGGCATCACTA
Organism: Phoca vitulina; assembly: GCF_004348235.1. Lineage (NCBI taxonomy): Eukaryota > Metazoa > Chordata > Mammalia > Carnivora > Phocidae > Phoca > Phoca vitulina. Next base: position 10,741,349 of record NW_022589743.1, on the reverse strand, counting down.
GGGACTTGTCAAAATGCAGATTCTGATTCACTAGCTCTGGGGGTGGGGCCCGAGATTCTGCATTCCTAACGAGCTTGCAAAATGCTCAGCAAATTTCAAAAATCAGATCACCTCAATGGAACAAGGAAAAGGACTATTTAAAGGAGTCCTATAGAAATCCTTGTACAAAGCAAATAAAAACTCTATCTTCATCAGTCACACCAACCCAGGTTTTTCAGTTAGTGAGGTTTTGTCTAAGGTGGCAGCAGGGTAGAGTGGGAAGAACACTGGGTTGGAGCCAGAACACCACTGGTTCAAATCCCAGCTCTGCCACTTAGAACCGTGGACTGTGGAAGTCCCTTCACTGCTCTGAGCTCGAGAGCCCGCTCTGTAAAACGGGGCGATGACCACGTGCACGTGAAGGCCAACGTCCTGCTGTTGAGTCAGGGGTCAGAGGAGGTGCCCCTGTTCAGGCACCCCTCAGGCTGCACCCCACGTTCTCCACCAGCGAGGCTCTCCCCGACTCCATCTGAGGTGGGGACGAAACCAGGCCTCATTGGAAGCCCGGAGCAGGTCGGTGTCACTCCCGCCTCCCTCCCCGGGGCTGCGAGCTGGTGGGAGGCTGTGCCAGCTGGCGGCTCATCAAGCCCGCATCCCTGCTGCTGGCGGGGGGGGGGGGGGGGGGGGGGGCTGCTTCAATCAGGGGCCCGCGCTGGGGCTCGCAGAGTGGCCAGAGAGGAGGCCCTCTCTGGAGAGTCCCCAGGTGGCTCTGCAGCTGCATTTCTGTGTGTTTATTAATAAGGAGCCACATTTGCGCCTCACAATGACCCCCACCAAGATGGGGGAAGGGGCTGAGTCCTGGCTCTCCCGGCTTGGGCCCCGAGCTCAGGTGGCGGCCAGCTGCCCCCCTTACCTGTGGCTCACCTGCCTCTGGGGGAGAGGCCAGGAAATCTGTCATGGCCGACGGGGACCCCTTCTGCCCAAGCTTGGCCCTTCGCCCCAGCCGGGAATCTGGCCCCGAGTGAGCCCATCTCCTCTGCTCTGCTCTTAGGAGAACATGGGAGCCCCATGGGCCACGACACAGCCAACTGGGGGAGGGGGGCGGTCAGTGGTCTTGGAAGGCTGTGGCCCAGCGACATGACCTTTCAAGTCCCTTCCAGCCTCGAAGGGGTGCTGGCTTCCTGGGTACAAACGTGAGCTCTGGTGCTGCCCCTTGCTGAATGTTTGGCCCTGGACAAATTGCTTACGTTCTCTCTTTGCCTCACTTGCTTATCAGTAAAATGGGGGACAATAATCAGTACCTACATTAGAGCGTGTGTGATAGAAGAAAGAGATGCATATAGCGAGCTCTCAGCAGAGTATGTAGTTGGCACTAAAAAATGTGAGCTATTCGTGGGATCTCTGTAGGAGGGTGCCAGAGGGGTCTTTTGTGGCCCTCCCCCCTGCCGCCACCATCACCATGGAGGTGACCTCCTTAAGGGAGGGTCTGTATGGGAATGGGGGCAGGGCTGTGGTGATTCCAGTTTCCTGAGGGCAGCTACCCGGAGCCCCAGCAGGCAGAAGGGCTGGTGTCTGCTGCGGGCTCTCTTGGATGCTGGGGAAGGGCCCTCTTTTTTTTTTTTTTTTTTAAATGCCCAAGAGATTCACCAACCAAATTAGACGGGAAATGGCTTTGGGAATTATGATGCACCTCTCTGTCACATGGTCCCTCATGTAATCCTTTATTCATTCCACAATTATTTACCCAGGGCCCACTGAGTGCCAGCCAGAGGAGTACTGGATTAAGACGGAGAAGATTTGGATTCAAGTCCTATCTTCGTGACTCATCGGGGGCCAGACCTTTCTTATCTGTGAATACGAGAAAATGGTCGCTCCAGGCACATTCAGGGGCAGCACAGTAATCTGTCCCTGCAGAATTCGCGAGATTGCCAAGCTTCCAGGAGACGGGTCTTTACAGCTTCACAAGCAGTCCAGTTTACAAAACACTCCCCCGGACCTTCTAACAACCGTCCGGGTTTCTGCTTGGCAGTCTCTGCGTTCTCAGAGTCTTTCCAATCCTTCATTTGAATTCTGTCCATAGCATAGTTTAAATCCATTTCCTTTTCTGTGGGCCCTAGAAGTTGAAACCAGTATCACAGAATCCTCAGCAATTCCGGCTTCTTCAGAGGAGGACGGCGTGCTGGAGAGGCCCTTTCTGTGACGACGACATGGCCGATGGCAAGAGCTCACGGTCAAGCTCATAGTTATCAAGGTGCTTGGCCTTTGCTGCTGGTACCTCCCCCCGAGGCCCAGGGACCCCACCAGGTGGTCACCACGGGCCCCGTTATCCTGGAGCTTGGTGAGGCCTGGTGACCTTCCAATGGCCTCTTCCAGCACCTGGAATTTCCCCTTCAGAGCTGGTGACTGGTGGGTCAGGGCAGGGCACATGCAGGGACACCTCCAAAGCCTGTGTGTGGTCCTCACCACTCCGCGCTCACCCCTTCCTCTTGTCTACTTCCACTGTTGCTATACCCTTAAAGAACAAGTACCAGCCCCCGATTCAAAAGAAATCAGAAACCCTGCCACTATGAACAGTTACCTGCACGTGCCCCTGTCAGCCTCCAGCTGGCGGAAAAGAAGGTGACAACTGTGAAATGACTGGGGACCATGGCCACAAACCTCTCTGGCTTCAAGCCAGCCCATCCATGGGTTATCATCTTTCTGGGGCTGAAACTCTACCTTCTGATGGTCCCCCTATGTCATCTGGAGATTCACCCTCGCAGCCCCCAAGCTCAAAACAACGGTCTGTGTTGTTCATCGGATGAGCCAGGAAGCTCAAGACCTAGGTTCCTTTATTGCCTGGGGAGCCCTGGGGCAGATTCCCCTGGGCCTCAGTTTCCCCACTGGACCACCGAGGAGAATAAAGCTCTTTGTCACTTGTGCTTAAGGCTTGTGTCAAAGCCAGTCTGTAGCGAAGGGCTGCACGTATGGATTCGAGGCCGCACACAGCACAGTGTCTCGCCCGTCTGCACTGGGACTTCCTGATGAACCGTTAAGTCCTGGCAGGACGGGAATGGGGTCTGCCGGTGCTCTCAGAGGCCTCTTTCACTCTCCGATGCCCGGGCAGCCCTCAGTGGAGCCTGTCAGCAGCACGCCTGGCTAGGAGAAGCAAGGCCTCCGGGCACTGTGCTTATGTTTCCTTTTAAGCCCCCTGTCTCCCTAGTTTTAAAAATAGCAAGTAGCAATCTACCAAAAGAGAGAAGTACCAACTGGAAGGCACTGAATTGGGGGGCAGGGAAGGGGACGGTGGACAGTGCAGAGAATGCCGATGAAGGGGTCCTGTGTTATTCCTACACACTTATCTCCCTGGTACCATTTTAATGCCTGAGCTGACACCTCCAACCTACAGTATGCAAAGAAACAGCATTTTCATTTCAGATGCATATGATGGCTAGGAACAATATGAACAATATTATTTTAGTGCCCTGGGAAAAAATTAGCAAGTCAAATATTGAATCAGGCCTGCAGCACCACATGCTAAGCAGACTGCTTTGATCTTATCCCCACTAAAAGCTCTATGATTGAATTTAAAGTCAGTGAACACGTATCAAACCAATATATAATGCACATATGAACGCATGTTTCAGAAGCTGGGAATGTTTTGACTAAAGGGAGAAAATACCAGAGTTAACAGCTACAATTCAAACACAAATTTGCCCTCCCTTTCTCATGGGGCTGGAGGCTCTGCTGGCCAAATATTTTGGTCCCAAAGGGCCTGCTGATGGCTCCCAAAACACCTGCTGAGCTCCGATACTTCTGGAACCAACAAGGAAGGGGTTTCCCCCCACCGACTCAATTTGAAGGAGTTGGAGACCTCCAGCAAGCCAATGTGCGCGCTGTGTTCATGGTATGGCGCCCTCTGGTGGCCACTTTTCTGGGAGGCCTACCTGGCTCCCCCAGCTTGCAATGATCCAACCTCCTCCCTGTTGTGGGGGTCTTCCCAGAAAAAGGAGCTTTCAAGAGCCAAATGGGGGGATGGAAGAGGGTGCTCATGCGGGTAAAACCAGCTAGTTGATCGGAAGGGGAGAATGTTAATTACCCAGCAGGGCCCAAATGCAGAATGAATTTGGGTGGTAAACTTCCTACCCAGGAGATATTCCTCAAAAAGCCAAACCAAACAGCAAACTCGTGTCCTAAGCCGCAGGTCAGCGAATTATAACACCCAGGCCAAATGTGGTTCCCCTGCTGGCTTATGTACATGTACAGCCCAAGAGTCAAGAATGGTTTTTGTACTTTCAAATGGTAAAAATATAAATAAATAAATAAATATTTTACGACACGAGAATTACATGAGATTTCAGTGTCAGCGTCCATCCACACAGCTTTACGGAACCACAGCCGTATTTGTGCGGGATTGTCTGCGCACGCTTCCGCCGCGGCTTTGAGAGGCCGTGATCGTCAGCTGCGTGGCCTGTGAAGTTGAGAATATTTACGACTCGGCCCTTCCCTGAGAGTCTGTCAATGCTTGCCGTCCATGGGACCGAACCCTTAGAGTCTCGTCCCGGTGCCCACCCTGCCCAGCCTCTCGCGTACTGACGCGGGCTTTGGAAGTCTGCAAGACAAAGCTGTGCACACCGAGGGGAGGGGGGGCATTGCATGCACCGCAGCGCGACCCCTACAAACTTACCATTTTATTATTGATTTCATGGAAATGAATCTCACAGACTTTCTCCACAACATCTTCATTCTCAAACGTGACAAAGCCAAACCCTACAGGAAAAAGGAAAACAAAAAAACAAAAAAAACAAAAAACAAAAAACAGAGGGGGTGGTGAGTTCAGTTCTGGCCGGCCACATGTTTTTCTTTGATGTCCTGCAGCAGTGACAGGCTCCTGATCTGAGGGTAGGGGGCCGGATCCCTGGGAAGGGCCTCCAGGTTGAGGCAATGATTTCTAATTTGTACCGAGCACCCTTCCGACAGTGAGGCAAAGTTAATGATTTCACCCACATGCAGTGGGCGCTGTGTGGCTTACATCTGCCCCGAAGCAAACAAGAAATTTACTTGTCTGTTATTTACAAGGGTCGGAGCCCCGCGGCTCTCTGCGCAGAGGCAGGCGGGTGGGCCACCCTGAGTGGCGGCGGGGATCACCGCGGGGCCACGCGTGCCCTTTCCGCGCTGGAATGGCCAGCCCTTGGGGTCGGCCTCCAGACGGAGGCAGTTATTTGTCCTTTTCTTCCTGAATTACTTCCTCTAATACCTCATCAGGACATCCTGAGGCCTGGAAGAAACTATTAAAAGTTTCAGGCCTCTGTTCTACGCAGGCTTCCTTTTTCTACCGCTGCTTCCAAAGCGCTGCGGATCTGGGGCAGTTTAAGACTGTTTGATGCCTGCTGTCAGCCCGTCAGCCATCCACTGTATTTACTCGGCTGGAGACCGGCTTTGCTAGACAAGCTGTACTGAAGAATTGTGGCAGGCAACCGCTGCTCAGCATCCTGAGTTGCTCTCACTACCCTCCCGCCCCTCACTTTCTTCTCCTCCCGCCTGGGGCGGGGTTCCAGGACGCTGCCCCATCTGTGACCCCACTCAGTAAGCACTGCTTTAACACACAGACCCGCTCACAGGACCGCACGAACCCCATGAGGGAACACACGTGCAGCAGGTGCAGATAGCCCGATGGGGAGACAGCAGACCGGACTCTGCACTGATGAACTTATGTGGCATCCTGGGAAGCCCCTTCCCCACTCTGTGCCTCGAGCTTTGCACCTGTGGATTACGGTGGTGAGACTGACCACCCCTCAGGTTGCAGCCCCAATTGGGATTTGCAAGGCTCCCTGCTATGAACTAAAGGTTGTGTTCCACCCCCCATTCATATGTTGAAATCCTAACCCAATGTGATGGTGTCAGGAGGTGTGGCCTTGGGGAGGCGAGTAGGTCATGGGGGTGGCAGCCTCCTGCATGGGATTAGTGCCCTCAGGAAAGACAACAGAGAGAGTGAGCTTTCTCTCTCTGCTTTCTGCTGTGTGAGGACACAATGGAAACCATTCTACATGGGAAGGGGGCCTTCACCGAAACCCCGACCATACCGGCACCCTGACCTTGGACTTCCAGCCTCCAGAATGGTGAAAAATACATTCCTGTTGTTGATAAGGCTCCCAGTCTGTCCTTTGTAATAGCAGCTCAAATTGACCAAGATGCTACTGTCCCCAAAGACATGAACCTGGCCCCACGCAAACCTGGGCCCAACAGGAACACGAAAATCAGAATGGCTACTTTGTATTAGGATAGCGGTTCCCGTCAATAAGTAAAAAAAAAAAAAAAAAAATATACAGGTGTTTCCTCTTCGTGCTTCTGTGCCAAGTTTGGGTCCTGGAAACCCAGGGTGGAGAGAGAATCTCTCTGGTCCCTTCCATGTCTCTCCCCTCTGGCTTTCCCACCACCGTCTCTGAGGAACATCAGAGAACAGGCAGCTGATACCCTGAGCTCCTCCATCATTGCTCCTGCAGGGTCTAGAACATTCCTAGGGAGAGGAATGGAAATGGCCACTTGCCACTCTCAAACAATTTCCAGCAAAAGAGAGGGCTGGGACCAGCACACAAATGGCAGCCATGGTCTTCATTAGGATATGTGCTTTATTACCACACACCAAATAGGGGGCCCAACAACGCCATCCCCCAGGTTCCCTCTGTCTGGGCATCTCGTCCTCTTTGGCCCTTGGGGCCATCGACTACGTGTAGAGCTATAGGAGAGCCACACCCAGAGGCTGTCTCCACAACGTTTCTCTTTGGGCCTTGGCGTGCTGGCTCCCTATGCCCTCTTCAAAGGAGTGTGAAAACCATCAGGTAAGCCTCTCACCCAAGCAGGCACCCCATTAGCACACAGGGGATCACTTTGGTTAACCGCCTCCCTTCTGCCCACCATCCTAGAGCCCGGATCCTAGCTCAAGAAGGGATTAAGATGGGGTCTTTGTCTGGTTTTGGGATCAAGGTAATGGTGGCCTCATAAAACGAGTTTTTGGAAGTTTTCCTTCCATCTCTATTTTTTGGAACAGTTTCAGAAGAATTGGTATTAATTCTTCCTTAAATGTTTGGTAGAATTCCCCTGGGAAGCCATCTGGCCCTGGGCTTTTGTTTGTTGGGAGATTTTTGATGACTGCTTCAATTTCCTTAGTGGTTATAGGTCTGTTCAGGTTTTCTATTTCTTCCTGGTTCAGTTTTGGTAGTTGATACATCTCTAGGAATGCATCCATTTCTCCAGGTTATCTAATTTGCTGGCAGAGAGTTGCTCATATGTTCTTATAATTGTTTGTATTTCTTTGGTGTTGGTTGTGATCTCTCCTTTTTCATTCATGATTTTATTTATTTGGGTCATTTCTCTTTTCTTTTTGATAAGTCTGGCCAGGGGTTTATCAATCTTATTAATTCTTTCAAAGAACCAGCTCCTAGTTTCGTTGATCTGTTCTACTGTTCTTTTGGTTTTTATTTCATTGATTTCTGCTCTGATCTTTATTATTTCTCCTCTCCTGCTGGGTTTAGGCTTTATTGGCTGTCCTTTCTCCAGCTCCTTTAGGTGTAGGGTTAGGTTGTGTATTTGAGACCTTTCTTGTTTCTTGAGAAAGGCTTGTATTGCTATATACTTCCCTCTTAGGGCTGCCTTTGCTGTATCCCAAAGATTCTGAACAGTTGTGTTTTCATTTTCATTTGCAAATGACATATCAGATAAAGGGCTAGTACCCAAAATTTATAAAGAACTTATCAAACTCAACACCCAAAGAACCAATGATCCAATCAAGAAATGGGCAGAAGACATGAACAGACATTTTTCCAAAGAAGACATCCAAATGGCCAACAGACACATGAAAAACTGCTCAACATCGCTCGGCATCAGGGAAATCCAAATCAAAACCTCAATGAGATACCACCTCACACCAGTCAGAATGGCTAAAATTAACAAGTCAGGAAACGACAGATTTTGGTGAGGATGCGGAGAAAGGGGAACCCTCCTACACTGCTGGTGGGAATGCAAGCTGGTGCAGCCACTCTGGAAAACAGTATGGAGGTTCCTCAAAAAGTTGAAAACAGAGCTACCATACGATCCACCAACTGCACTACTGGGTATTTACCCCAAAGATACAAATGTAGGGATCCAAAGGGGTACGTGCACCCCGATGTTTACAGCAGCAATGTCCATAATAGCCAAACTATGGAAAAAGCCAAGATGTTCATCAAGAGATGAATGGATAAAGAAGATGTGGATCTTCATAATGGAATATTATGCAGCCATCAAAAGGAATGAAATCTTGCCATTTGCAACAATGTGGATGGAACTGGAGGGTATTATGCTGAGCGAAATAAGTCAATCAGAGAAAGACATGTATCATATGACCTCACTGATATGAGGAATTCTTAATCTACGAAACAAACTGAGGGTTGCTGGAGTGGTGGGGGGGTGGGAGGGATGGGGTGGCTGGGTGATAGACATTGGGGAGGGTATATGCTATGGTGAGCACTGTGAATTGTGTAAGACAGTTGAATCACAGACCTGTACCCCTAAAACAAATAATACATTATATGTTAAAAAAAAAAAGATAGCAGGAAGGGAAGAATGAAGGGGGGGAAATTGGAGGGGGAGACAAACCATAAGAGACGATGGACTCTGAGAAACAAACTGAGGGTTCTAGAGGGGAGGGGGGTGGGGAGATGGGTTAGCCTGGTGATGGGTATTAAAGAGGGCACGTATTGCATGGAGCACTGGGTGTTATATGCAAACAATGAATCATGGAACACTACATCAAAAACTAATACTTTAAGTGATTAACATAGTAAAAAAAAAACCTTCCCCCCCCCCCCAAAAAAGGGATTAAGATACCTTCAAAAGGTCCTCAGGGGAGGGAGGGGCAACACGGCCAAGGATGGGGGGTGGGAATCTGCTAGCACGGCTTCAAGGACAATGGCAGGGCTGGGTCCTCATTCACTCTGGGTCCCCAGGATGCACAGAGCCCCTAACACACAGAGAGGGCTGAGTGGCTGGTGGGGTCTGAGTATCTTGCTAATCCATCTGCACCACTGCCTCCCCTCAAGACTGACTCGGCCCTTCCTTCTGCATTTACAGGCTCCCACCCTGCTAGGCATCCTGGAGAACGCAAGAGATCAGCAAGACAATGTCCCGTTTCTGAAGCACTTGGCTCCCTGAGTGGCACAAGTCAGAGGTTCCCACTCAAGGACAGCGTCTGGGCCATACAGACCCCGCCCCGCCCTTCCCTCCAGCCTGCGGGTCGTCACCCTGAGATTCCTTTGTCTCTGAAGGTCACCTCTCTAGCCTGTATCTAAACCCAGTTAACACATGTATCCCTAAACAAGCCTGGACATGTTGGTACTCAGGGGAAACCTTACTGCTAATTAGGATGAGTGTAATGAGTTGAGCAGTAGCCCCCAAATGCTGAGTCCCCATCCTAACCCCTGGACCAGATGAATGTGACCTTGTTTGGAAAAAAGCATTTTTGCAAATGTAATGAAGTTAAGGATCTCAAGAATGAGGGCGGCTGGGATCCAATGACAGGTGTTCTTAGGAGAGAAAGGAGGGGGAAATTTGAGACCTAGAGGACAGAGAGGGGAGAGGACAGAGAGGGCCACAGCCACTAGCCCACTAGCCGAGGAACACCTGAGCCACCAGGAGAGCTGCAAGTGGCAAGGGAAGTGTCCCCGAGAACCTTCAGAGGGAGCGTGGCCCTACGGACACCTTGTTTTTGGACGTCCAGCCTCCAGAACTGTGAGAACACAAGTTTCTGTTGTTTGAAGCCACCCACCCAGTTTTTGGTAATTTATAACTGCAGCCCCGGGAAATAAGTACAGCAAGGTTATAGGGTTTCAGCCGCTCCCCCACGGACAGGTCACACATGACCTCCCCCAGCCAGGCCAAGCGTGTGCTCTGGTTAGAAGGCAGGAGAGTGTGGACAAATGAACCCAACCCGTCCGTGCCATCGGGAAATAACAGGAAGTCAGTGCCAGTCAAGGGCACCACTCCACGAGCCAGAGGACAGCCTGGCTGAGAGCCAGCTTGCTGCTGAGCACAGGTCCTTGATCCTGGAACAGTGCCCAGGGTAAGTCAAGTCACCATGGGGGTCACGAGTCGAGATGACCACCATGAAAGCTGCTTTCCTGGGGCAGCCCACGCCTTCCCAGTCTACTCTGCAGATCACCGTCTGAACTCCAGGCCCAGGATCATGCAGGACGCCCCGCTGCCCCAGTTTCTCACTCGGTGCCACGGCTCCAAGCTGGGAGCAGGTGTGACAGAGCTAGGAGACAGGAATCCAAATGCAGACTGTGCACCGGGAAGGGTGGGGGCAGGACTCGCCGCATCATTTTGAATTCTGACTCTGATGTTCTCCCTGCTGGTCCCTTCCCCTAACCTCACAGGACTCAAAATTTGAGTATCACAAAAAATGATTTTCCTGATCAAAGGAGAGAGCCTGGATTTCAAACCTATGTACCTTGGATGCATAACAATTCAGCGATGTCAAGACTCATTTGCAGTATTTTAAAGATCTACATCATTTCAACAGCCCTGTCTGTTTGGCCCGAATAGAGAAAACAAACTTGATTGTGTCTAAAATATTTATGTATTCCATTTGAGAAAGCAAAGAAACCATGAAACACTTAATTATCAATAAATGTTATTCCTTAACATATAATCATTTTTCCCTCAGAGGTGCATTATCATTTACAATGAATGAGTAACTCAGTGGAGAACCACCCCCAAGTAAATTAAACAGAGGAGTGAAAGACAAGACAACAGCGTCAGAGATTTGGGAAGGAGAGGGTGGTGGGTGGGAAAAATCTTTTTTTGGCATCGAAGTCTTTCTCTTTTTTGAAATTAATTTTTTTTAATTGGGTAAAATGTACATAACATAAAATTTACCACTGCAACCATTTTTTTTTTTTTTTAGTGTACACTTCAGCAACAGTAAGGACATTCATGATGTTGTATAATGATCACACTATCCATTTCCAGAACTTCTTTTTACCATCTTGAGCTGAGACTCTGCACCCAGCAAGCCACAGCTCCCCATTCCGCCCTCCCTCAGCCCCCGGTGACCTAGTTCTACTTTCTGTCTCTAGGAATTTGCCTCCTCTAGGCACCTCATGTGAGTTGAATCCTACAGTGTTTGTCCTTTTGTGTCTGGTTTATTTCACGCAGCACAGTATTTTCCAGGCATTGTCGTCTTCTGAATGGCCTGCTGGACGTACACATTCCACCTGAAACTCAGGAAGTTGGATTCTTCCTGAGAAGGGGCAAGAAGGACTGATTATTTCCCTTCCATTTTCCCAAAGGAGAGCCCCGCAGAGAATCAGAAACAGAGCCTCATGAACGCCCACCAAATGGAGGTGTAATGGCCGGGTAAAAGAAACACATGGTTATCCTCACTCAAAAAAAAGGAAGGACCAAATAATGAGCTGTGTGCTCCTAGAGAGTCCCATGACCTCTCTGGGCCTTTAAAAGCAGGCAGAACCTAAGGGATGCGTGGGCGGGGGTGGGGATGGGGAGGTGTCCTGCTCTGGTCCCCGCCAAGGCAGGGGCTGTGACCATGGTGAGTCTACGAGGGCTCACACTCCACCGGGGCCCCCTGGGGGTGCCCCTGTGATCACCCGCTGCTCGGGCTCTCATCTCCCTTGATCCTAAGGAGGCCTCTCACCCTGAAGCCAAAGAACTCTGTAGGTATTTAAAGTCACTCAAGCTGCCATTCAGAACGAAGAGGAACCCTAGGGACTACAACTGGAAGTGGGGGGCAAAATTTGGGGACAACAGGCTAGTTCACCAAAGAAACCCTCCCACCTGTCATCAGCAAAACGACACCTCCCTAGCCTCTCACGAAGCCCCCACCTTAACTGTACCCCTCAATTCAGAGGGGCCTCCAGGAGTCAGCAAAACTGGCACAAAGAAGGTGGTGGGAAGATGAAACCCCAAACAGAAAGGGTTTAAGAATGGACATAAACAGGAGAGGAGTTGACAGGGAGCATTTAAAAATGAAAACTCTATAGCATTCTCCTGAAAGAAGCTATTATTGGAAACTAACAAGTAAGCTCTATTTAAGAGATAAGCATTTAACAGTCAAACCTTTTTTCCCTCTTTTATTCAAATGAACAAAACTGAATATTCATCTGAATAATACAAAGCTATAAAACACACACACACAGAAGAGAACAGAAATCTGAAAATAAGATACCTGAAAATTAAAATGACCTACTGCAGACACAGGTACTGAGGAACATCCAAGAGTTGACTTAAAAGAATTCTTTTTTAGGTCAGGGAGGGAAAAATGGGAAGGGCCACCTCCTCGCCTCAAAAATAATTTTCTTCTCTTATCATATAGGTCAATGAACACTAATAGGCAATCGCGTGGTGCCTAATGCATCTTCAGTGAAAATCACTGCAAGTCATGAGTTAACACACTTGGTTAATGGGGGAAAAAACGACGGAGAAACCCTCCCCCCACCCCACGACTGTCGAATTTACTCAGAGAATCCCATGAGGAGTTTAAGATATGTGTACACAAGTCTATTTATAACCCACGCAACCTCCCTCTCTCGCTAATAGCCCAGTGTCGGAGGAAGTGGTAGAATCCGCGGGCTGCTTTCAGTATAAATACAAACCTCTTGGGTTTGGGCGTGGGGAGCCCTTTCTGGTTTCAAAATGCTTCTTATACATCATCCTACCTGGTGCCCAAGTTAACCCCATGAGAGGTGGGGCAGGCTCTGCCATCATCATTTTGCTCAACTGCTTGGCATCGTTTTAAATGACCCATCCAGGGTGACACGTGGCTACTAAGCCAGAGCAGGACATCTGGGACTTCCTCAGATCACTAAGTGTTCGAGATGGATTTGGTGGCCCTAGGGCTCAAGAGGGCAAGAGCCTGGGCCATGAGGCATGGTGTTTCATATGCCCCATGGTCAACCACCACTGAGCTGTGTGTCGGTGACATGTCATCTTGGGCTGCTCCCCATCCCCAACTCAGAACATGTCTGGGTCACCCGTGTGGGCTACAGCAGGTTTGGCAAATCCGTTTCGTCTGCCTTGAAGGGTTTTCCTGGAACCCGGGATGGAGAAGGTCTGAGCCCCTGCCTCCCATGGGTCCATCGGGCAAGAAGAGCAGAGATGAGCAGTATGCACAGATGCACGGCAGGGTGAGGTGGCTTCATAAGTCCTGGGTTTGCCCTAAAAAATATCTATATAACTCAGAAGATGGATCTGTTCCAAGAAAAAAAAAAACTGTCTTTCCAAAAGAAGTGACATGTTTCCGACCACCACTTTGGGATACTCACTGCATGTTACCCGGACATTCGTGAAATCCACTCTAACGATAATTTTAAGAGAAAGCTTGCCTACATTTGTTGAGCAGCCGCTAACTCAGTCCTCACAGCTCCTCCCGTGGAGCCGGAACGTTCCCACTTGACAGATGAAGGACTGAGGCCTGGGTGGGAGCCTTTGCTCTTCCTACCACAGCCCACTTCCTCTGTATGAAGATGCCTCTGGTATCTCTTGGATTCTAAATGTGTCCTACAGCCTGGCTCTTACAAGCCCTCCCTGTCACCTTTCCCTGCAAGAACCTCTACCCAATGGGCAACAGCACCTCATCCTAACAACCCAGCAGGGGGCGGCCCAGGAGACAGGGGGGTAGAGATGTGCTCATCCGTTCCAGTTGCCTGCTTGCCTCCCCCGCTGCCTGAGACATCTGCGTGCTTCCACATAAAGGCAGCGAAGGGAAAACTGAGGTTTTTCAGAAGTACACAACAAAGACGACTTATAAAGAAAAACAACCAGGCTCTCTCCTAAGCCAGTCTAACGTAGGATGGGCACAGGGTGAGTGACTTCCCTGAATGTTTCCAAACCCCACCCACAGACCTGCCGGAAACAGGGCTGATTATCAGGCATGATGCTGGAGACTTGGTGCCGCAAAATGCCTCCCTCATGAGTCAGCCGTCCTGGAGGGCTCACTTCCCTGGACGGGTTAAGAACAAAGAATAAGGGCAGGTGTACTGACCCGTGCTGGATGCAGGACGCAGCCTCAGGGCTGGTCATAACAAAGACTTGCGGGCCAGGAGGCCAGCAGAGGCAGATGCTTGTTACCACTCTCCCCTATGGCCGGCAAACATGCCTGTGATGAATTCGAGAGGCCTGCAGACATCCCTGCCCCCCAAGCCCCCCGCCCCTGGTCCCCTTCTACCTCCCTGACTTGAGCCAACAGGCTGCCTCATTGGGAGACCCCATCTGACCTGGCCTATCCTCCCTGCCACGTTCCCTTCAGGGTGGCACTGCAGCCCTCCCATTGTGCATCATTCATGCACCTGCTTCCTCGTTTACACCAGTAGTTCGGCAGCTGGTTGCTGTAAACTATAATAAAATGCCTTTCCAAAAAATGAAGGAATGTGACCAGACATGCCAGACATCATGATATTAAAGCCGTGTCAATTAATTTCTCCCCCTGCTTGATAAACGAGCCCCATTCCATCTCTTAATAATGAGGAGAGAAACAAGAAAAGTTGACACTTAGTTTAATTTATTTTCTCAACTTGCCTGGTCATATTTCTTTCTGCCTTGCAGAGCCTGGCTGGGGCTGTGGGGGATTACAAGTGGCTGGCACGCCGGCAAGGCAGAGATCGGTGCGAATCGACACGGGCCTCCCGTATTCCCACACACCACTTAATCAGGAGGGGAAAGGGACTTGGGAGAGCCGGCTCGCACCTGCGCCTCTCCAGCCATCTTTGTGGGCTGGGGGAGGGGAGTCTTGGGGACTGGGAGGGAGGCGATCTCAGATGTGTGTGTGTGTGTGGGGGGGGGGTCAGATAACAGAAATGGCGCTATCAGGTCTCCAATCCAGTGCACAGAACTGCACAAGACTGAATTCCCTAAATTAATATTAAGCTACGTTGGTGGCATTAGCCAGAGGGGAGCCAATTTCTCAACTGGAAAGGTACTTTTCTTTCCTCTTCAGCCCAAGGATGCTGGAGCCAACACCTGACCTTGAAATGTGAGCGTCAGCCTTCTAAAAGTCAGACGCCAACCGTGAACCAGCAAGCACTTCAGGAAGGCTTTAGTTACAAGTCATTTTTTCATATGGCCACAGTCACTTCAGGACCATTTATGGTGGCCTCCAGACCGTAAACCGAGTTGGGAGTGAAAGTAAAATGTGCAGGGGGAGAAATTAATTGACACGGCTTTAATATCAAGATGTCTGGCGTGTCTGGTCACATTCCTTCATTTTTTGGAAAGGCATTTTATTTCTTGATGTGGTCCTGTGGCAGTCTTCTGATGGGGGTGGGGCATGTTAGAAATGCAGGGCAGGGCCCTCCCCAATCCCCGGGTTCTCCTGCTTCCCAAGGTGGGCTCCGTGGACGTGGCCCAGGAATCTGCATTTTAACCAGCTCTCTGCAGTTTCTGATGCGCACCCAAGTCTGACTCTGCTCCGTATTTCCCAGTTCAGGATGAGCTGAGTAGAGATCATTTGGTTAAAAATAATCCAGAACTTTTCCAAAAGGAAAGAGAATCTTTAGGCTTCCCTCTAACATGAAGAGAGAAACTAAAGCTGTTTTAAGAAGCCTCTAATATCCCTTTCATGGAGAGCTGGACCTCTCAGCCCCATGGGCAGTCCTCATCCAAGATAAGGCAAGATCAGGGGCAAAGAAGCAGCTTCTCTTTTCCAGGCTCAAGAAAGGATGGAGACCAGTTCATACTAGAGTGTGAACAACTGATGTTACTTCCCTTCCCAGAGGTGTTAGTTGCTTTCATACAAGGATTTGGTAAACCACTAGGTTCTACATTAGAATTCTAAACAGATATTCAGGGGGTGGGAGGTGTGTACGTGTGCGTGTATTTTACTGATGGGGGAGGCACCTCCTTCCGTCTGTGAAATTATATGCATGTAGAGAGGACTTTACAATGGGGTGGTGATGGGGTGAAAAACCACCCTGGAAAGAGAAGGAGGGGAGGAAAAAAAGGGAGGGAGAGAAAGAGATTCAGAGAGAGGGGTGGGGTGGAGGGAGAGAGACTCCTCCATCATCCCTAAACAATTTTTCTTTTTTTTTTTTTTGAGAGCGAGCGAGCAAGTGCAAGGGGGGGGGGTGGGTGGGGGGGTGGGCAGAGGGAGAGAGAGAATCTTAAGCAGGCTCCGCGCTCAGTGCAGGGGAGCCCGACAAGGGGCTCAATCTCACGACCCTGAGACCATGACCTGGGCCAAAATCAAGAGTCGGACGCTTAACTGACTGAGCCACCCAGGTGCCCCCCTAAACCATTTTTCTAAGAGAGAAGTCTGCCATGAATACTGATTGCGTGGTCTGAAAGGGCCTGCGGCTGCAGGAAGGGGGGGTCCCCATCCCAGACTCTTGTTAACCGAGGGGGAAAATGCACCTGTGATCCAGGCCAGACAACCCCAACCTCATTTCATTCTGAGTGCACTCCATCGCAATGATTCTGTGAATGACACTTGTCAGGACAGCAGATTAGTTCACAAACCTATTTTTTTGTGCGTGGTGTTCCATCTTGGTTGGGAAAATAGTCAGTTCTTGGCGAGAGAGACACATATTACCGCTGTTAAGTGCCAATATAAACTCCGGGACGCAGCGGTAAATTCACCAAATTAAATCGCTAGACAACTGGCTCGGATCAGGACCCCGGCAGTAGGTGCCAGGGCGGCAGAGCGTGCCCAGCGGGGTGGAGGAGGCTGAGGTCGTGTGCACAGCTGGAGCAAGGGCACGAGGACGCGCTGCCTCCACGTCTGCTCTGCAAACCAGAGCCTCAGGCAGCCCTGCCGAGCTCTGCCAGTAAGAACGTGTCCTTCAAGGCTTCTAGGTCCCTGGGCGTTCTGAGCTCAGGGGAGTTGGGGCACCAGCCAGAAGCTATTCCCCACAGAGGTATTATTTGGGTTGGTCCTCCCAGCCAACCCCCCCCCCGAGAGTGGGTTTAAAATCTGTCACCTTTTCTGACACCCTCCAGCCCCATGCATGCAGTGAGCATCCTGGAAGGTAAGGCAAGTCTCGACTACCTCAGTGTCCCCCCGAGGGGGTGTGTGTGTGGAAATGGGCTTGGTCTTGGATTTAGGTGGATCTGGGCTCAAATCCTGGCTCCAGCAATAACTGGCTGTGTGACTCTGAGCAGGTTCGTTAACCACCCTGACCCTCAGTATCTTCCGTGAGACGGAAAGAAGAAATCTGCCTCACAGCTCGGATTGCTTGAAAACCCTTGTGAGGGGTTAGTGGTCCTCGCCCACCAACCAAAAGAGACTTTTCATGGCCTCTCTCCTATCCCAACCTCTATCTGCACACATACTTCCCAGCCCTGTGTCCTGTTAAACTTCATTTGACATGTGTGTCAGAGAGATGGCCACGGTGCTTTACCAACCATCACAATGGGAACAAGATTCGGGACAGACAGAGGTGAAACAAGTCATGTGGTGAATTCCCAGTCTTACTCCTTGAAAAGACCCCATTGTGCATCCTTCTGGGTCAAAACAAAAATCACGTACTACTCCCTCGCCCCGACCACCGACGCACCATCAGCAGCTCTCCTGCCTTTGTCAGACTGCAGCCTGGCTGCTGAGGAAAAAGTCAAGGGCCTCTGTTTGGAGGGCGCTTCCCTTGTATCCTCGGAAGAGGGAACGTAAAGGACAAGACAAAGGGAAACAAAAGGGGAAGGTGGGGTGGACACAAACAACAAAACCTGGCCCGAAAGGAAGGGTCGGAAGCAGCCCCCCACCCCACTCACCCCAGTATGGAGAGAGAACCCCTCAGAAAAGCTTCAGCCTCCCCAGCAGCCACCTCAAGATGCCCACCTGCCTCCCCTCCAACAAGTCCTCAGGGAATGGTTACTGGCCTCAGAGAAGGTTCCAAAACTCCATCAAAAAACCACTACTTGGAAGCAGGTTTTCAGCGCCACCGCAAATTATATGACTTTTATTATGAGGTATGGTTTCAGAATAGTTCCAACT
Source organism: Phoca vitulina (assembly GCF_004348235.1). NCBI lineage: Eukaryota > Metazoa > Chordata > Mammalia > Carnivora > Phocidae > Phoca > Phoca vitulina. The sequence goes on along the minus strand of NW_022589743.1, from coordinate 10,723,417 downwards.
GACAGAGCCCTGGCTCGATGCCTGCCGTGCCCGCTACCCCCTCCGTGCCCCCCCCCCCCCGCAGGGGGGTCATCTCTGCCTGCATCTCTGTGGCTCCAGCTGGCCGTGCTGCCAGCAAGCCTGCGGGAGTTTGGGGTAGGGAGCTGCCCATCACGGTGGCTCTGTGGAGACACGCGAGCTTATTCACCGTGGAATGGGGGCTGGCCTATTTTTGTGGCTGTTAAAGGAACTGTTCCTAACATCTGGAGACCAGATCTCTCTGCGAAGCTGAGAGCAGCAGTCCAGACAGCCTGGCTGGGGCGGCAGCTCTGCCGGGAGCAAGCTTCTGCTCACTCTGCTCTGCTCCTGGGCTGTCCAGACAGCGGCCTGGGGCGGGGAGAGGGAGGAAGGGGGTGGAGAAGCAGGGGCGGGGGGCCGCTACTCAGGGGGACCCACACCAACCAGCAGCATCGGCGCCACCTGGGAACTTGCTGGAAATGCAGAGTCTCAGACCCCACCCTGGACCTCCTAAACCCAAACTTGCATTTTTAACAAATTCTCCAGGTGACTTACGCAAATTGAAATTTAAGAGGCACTGGTCTGGAACAATGATTCTCAACTGTGATTCCTACGTCAGAATCTCTCAGGAAAAAATTTAAAATACTGATGCCCAGGCCCCACCCTCAGAACTGAGTTAGGTGTGGGTTAGTACACCAGCATCTGTCTGTTCTTGAATTTCCCCAGGTGATTTGGATGTCCAGATAGGGTCAAGAAACACTGGAAAAAGGAAAAATGTATAGTGCCTAATTTTTATTATTTTTTTTAATTTAAAATTTTTTTAAAGATTTTATTTATTTATTTGACAGAGAGAGCGAGAGAGCACAAGCAGGGAGAATAGTAGAGGGAGAGGGAGAAGCAGGCTCCCCGCCAAGCAGGAAGCCCGACGCGGGACTAGATCCCAGGACCCCGGGATCACGAACTAAGCCAAAGGCAGACGCTTAACCATCTGAGCCACCCAGGCGCCCCTAATTTCAGCTTTGCTAATTTTAATACAGGGACTGAATGGTCTTAGTGCCCATAAGTGCCACACACCCATGTAGCGGAGACTTGTGTCTTAGACGGTGTTTTCCAGATCTCTGAAGGACAACAAATGCTTCGAAGCCGGGGGAGGTCAGAGTGTCACTTCACTTACCCACCTGCTGCAAGCTTAGCTGGTACCTGGTGCTGCTCAGGTATGACCAGTAAATGATGTACGGATCGTGTGGCCTGGCTTTAAGAACAAAATGGGCCTTGCAAAGAACATCCGGATTGGAAGGAATACCAAGAATATAAGCACATGCCAACTAACAGAGAATGGCGGGCTGACCCTTCTCTGGCTCCCAGCAAGACTCCTCACCTGCCATACCATGCCCCCAAAATGCGTTCTGATCAGGTGGGACAAGTGGCAGCCCAGAGAGTGAGAAAGAATGTGCCCCCACCTTTTTTTTAAGAGGGGGAGAGAGGGGCAGAGAGGGGTAGAATCTTAAGCAGGCTCCACGCCCAGCGTGGAGCTGGACACGGGGCTCGACCCTGAGATCATGACCTGAGCTGAAATCAAGAGGCAGACGCTTAACCAATTGAGCCACCCAGGCGCCCCCAGAACCTGCTTTTCGAACAGAAACTTGTGCTATAGAGAAAACACCTGGAAAACAAATGTTTGCAAACTATTTGTATTCTTCTGTGATTTGGTTGCCTTTAAAAAGCATATAACTGGGTCAGCCTACAAAGGCTCTCATCCTACAAAGGCTTTTAAAACTTGGAAAGAGAACTGTAAAACTCATTTTTTTAAAAGAAAAAAAAGATTTCAGTGGATTTTGAACCCATTTGTTAAAAATATAAAAAATGCAACACTTGATTAGTTTGCGTGAAAAACTGATTGACATCAGGGAAGATGGAAATTTACAAGCTGAGTTTCAACAAAATCCTTTGCATAATTGGAGGATGGGATTGAAAAATTAGTATCATGATTTAGTCAGCACAGTGAATATACCTCCACTGGGATCTGTTTATCTTGTGAGGTGGATTTTTCAGTTATGACAGGCATGAAGTCCGTGCACCAAAATAAACTAACCTCAGAATTCATCCTGTAGAGTTGGATCACGAAGTGTTAAATCAAGAATTTTTTTAAAAAGGGAAAGCTATTCAACCACATTACTCTAAAAAATCTTCTAATTACTAATAAACTACGACTTATTTCAAATATATCCTATTCCTTCTGTATAGATTTATAATACACATATATTAGAGTAGTACATGTAAAGAAATTGAAAAGTAAGATATACTGGGTGTGTGTGTGCTAATTTTTTTCTGCACAATTAGAAAATTTTGGAGATACCTGCTCTACAAGGAGAAGGTGGGGCCTTATGTCCTGAACTCTGGTTCTGAAGCCCATCCCTTAGTTACAGAAACGATGGAAAGTCAGAGGATGGGGTGACTGCCAGCTGGTACGGACCCTCAAGGAGAGGCCTTCAGGGGAGATATTCAGGGGAGGCCAGAACCAGCCATTCCAGGATCTCCTGGGTCCTCGCGCTCAGCTCAGAGAGTGCTCCGAAGGCCCTGGGGAGAGGTTCACCCTCCAAACGGAGACCCCTGCTCCCCGCACGGTAATGGCAGCAATACCTGAACTCTTCTCAATACATTTTTCATAGCATCGTATCTTCATTAAAATTTTATTCTATTAGCATTCTGAATCCGAACCACTAAGTACATAATTGCTAAAACATGTGTTAAGCGACGACTTAGGAAATGCCGGTTTTATCATATTGTTAATTAACAGAAAGCAGGATTAATACATTCACAGATCATTAGAAGCGTTTGGTTCCGTCTCCCCTGCTCTGCAGCGGGGAGGCTGGTGGGCAGTGGGCAACCCCAGGCGCAGCTCCTCGTGGTTCGCCCGCTGCCCCTCTGCAGGTTCTGCCAAGGTCATTGGGACAAACTCAAGAAACAGAGACTCAAAGTCTATTTTGCCCAAAGGAAACTATTCCAAGATCTGGGATCACTCATTGCAGGCTACTCAAAAGGCCGGACATGGAAGGATTTGGGTGGGAGGAAGAGAAAGAACAACACATCCTCTGAAGTCAGACCAGGGAGGCTCCGTGGACCACTGGGAAGTTTCCAGTCTTGACCCAGAGGATGTGGCTGAAATCGCAGTTGTGCTGCATTACTGGCCGGGCAAGCCATTAACCCCCCTGACCCTGTGTCTCCACCTGTAAAGCAGGAATAAAGATGCCGACCTCCCAGGGCAGGCATGAGGACCGAATGAGAGAATGCACACTGCTATCATCCCCGCCCAAGCGTGCAGTTTTTATGTAAGGATCCTGCACCCAATATTGCTTGGAGTAAGTGGACCACCAGCTGAGACCTGAAAATGAATTAGCTATCCATAAATGCTGACTGCAGTGGGATGGGCTCTAGTGGGGCTATCCCGAGGTGCCAACGCCAAGTGATTTGGAAGTGGATTCGGACTTGCTCTCATCTCCAATGGAAACCCTGTCATACGATCTCTAGGACCGAGGGGTTTATTCAAACCTCTGCACACCCCGTCCTGGGAATTATAGAGGTATTCAGGCAAGAAATGAATTAAATGTCTTCTCTTTTCCCAGCCATCCAAACTGTTTTAGCCTGGCCCGACGGTGGTACTCCCAATTCTTCACACTTAATGATGAAATTATCCACCTGCCTGGGCAGCACACAAGAGCAGCACTGGAAGCGCCCCCCACAGATGAGGGAGGAAGGAGGAGACCAGGTATGGTGGTGAGGCTCCACCTAGGGTTTCCTGGAAGCTGGGGGTCAAGGTGAAGCCCTGGGTCAGAAATATGAAAGCAGTCAGGAAAAGCAAACAGGTTCTGCCTCAGCCTTCAACAATAAACTTCAGCTGGGGCAGGAGCCCTTCCCAAAGGAAGAGAAGAGCAGGGCCAAGGCCAACTGCTAGGGTGATGATAAATCACTTCACCTAGCTGGAGCCAGAATACAGAAATCAAAGCTAAGGGAAAATAGAAAAAAAATAAATGCAGACCAGCCTCTGGCAGGACCAAGTGAGAACAGAGAAATCACCTGGTTGCATTTTTTTTTTTTTCTGGAACATTCTTTCCAGAATAGAATGTTTACTTAGCATATCAAAGTCTCCTGTGTTGAGGCCTTTTCATATGGGTTATTTGTGATATATCAATTATTTGTGAATTGTGAATGGAAAGAGCTCCCTTATTTGTAGAAAAGGTGAGGAGCAGAAAGAGCCTCATTTGTGGGTTGTGAGTGGAGTCTGAGCTTCGAGTTCAGACCTGGGCTGTAATCCCAGTTCCACAACCGATCAGCTGTGTGAGGTCTCTGCCTCGGTTTTCTCATCCATAAAATGGGGATACTAATATTTTAGGGTAGCAGAGCATTTAAACAAGACAATGCCCACGAACCTTAGCACAGTTCCTTGTCCTGGTCAAACGGTAGAGCACTTGTGTCCCTCTGCGGATCTGGTTTTCTTACTTATATCGATTTGCTGTATCAGCTCACTAACTTGACCCTGTGGGATGCGGGCTCCTGGAAACGGCTGCCTCTGAGAAGCGGCTGGCCAGGACTCTTGTGCTTTGAGCCCCGCCTGCCCCACTGACCAAAAGGAGGCAGAGGGAGCCGGAGACTGGCCGAGAGGGGACTCCCCCCACCCCTCGGGGAGAAGGATCATCATGATAGTTTGGCCTGACACTTGGCACCATGACTGCTACACTCGATCAGAGATGGACCCTTCCTGAGCCCAGAGCAGGAACAGGACGCACCTGAGGCCAGGTAAGAAGGCAAGGCCTGGGTCTCCACCAGGAGCCACCGCCTCCCTCCTGTCATCCAACCCAAGAGCCAGAGCCTCCCTGCTCTCCAGAGAAGGCAAGTGAGAGACAGCAGAGCCATACCCCAACGTGAAAAGCACGGCGCCCCCAGGGCCATGCTGTGGTCATTCTGCTGCCTGGTTGCAGAGACCAGGAACTTCAATTTATTTGTGTCTGGGGCCTTAAAGAACCTCAGCTGTCATCCCTTCCTTAGTTTATTACCAAATTTCTAAAATATTACATTCTTTATTATATCCAAATTCACTTTATTGCACTTGACAATACAGATAATCACATACCATATGCTCTAATGTTTTGAAACCAATGCATGTTGACAGCGGTTTTTATTCATGATGCATAATTCCATCCCAAGCTCACAATGAGGCCTCTGAGCACCCAGCCTGGTGTTAAGACTTTTGCCTAATAACAGATTAACAATACAGCAAGTTGCCGAGACACAATCCGTCCCTTGCCATTCTCTATTTACAACGGGAAAAATGTACCTGAGCTGAAAAGAGGGATTTATCGGAGAGAGAGGGGGGAAAAAACCCCTACCACCACCCACCCATCATTCCCGGAGTGTTCATAATGATTTGTTATTGTTCCGTGCTTATGAAACTTGATATTGAAAAAAGGGATTGGTCTTGTGCCAAGTAGCAAGGCAACTAATCACACCAACCCACACTGCTGGGCCCTGAGAAATGCAGGCACAAAATGCCCCAAAGCCCTCATTAGCGGTCTCTTGTTTTCACTCTTGTTTTGCTACAAGCAAATATTTGTCACTCCTCTACCTTGGTGAGACCCTCCCTCCCTCTCGTCCCCTCTCCTCATCCCCTGGGCATCCCTTCTGTTCCCAATTAGCCCCAAGCTTCCTGGCAAGATGAACGCTGCTGAGGAGGACTCCTACCCCCGGCCTCCTGGCACCTCCCCGGGAGAAAGGCCAGCACGGCGGGGACACTCTTCACGGCTCCGTCGGCAGAGCCCCCTCGTCCGAGGGCAGCTGAAGCAGAGGGTGGATAATGTGAAGATGATCCTTCAGCTTTGCGGTGGTGCCCAGAACAAACAATGTCATTTCACGCATCCCCTAACTAAGCGCTTTCTTTCATTTGCTCTGGAGAAACGCTCAAACAACTGGAAACCCATTAGATCATGTCACACGTCGTGGCAAAGAGCTTGGGCTGTCACCAGCAGAGAATCAACTCAGATTTACAGATCCTTAAAGCCTGAATATATAGATATTCGTCTTCCCCCTGCAGATAGACAATGGGACCAGGGTGGCAGCGGAGGGATCTGCAGCCCCGCGGCCCGGCCGCAGACAGATCCGAGTTTAACAATCATTCTCCCAGATAATGGGATTTCTCAACAAGGGGAGGCGTGGGGGGAGGGGGCGGGAGGAATGATAAAGCCAGGCCTTTACTCTGCCCAACACTTGGCTGTTTTTCCAAGGCCTTGCTGGGCCAGGGCAGGAAGAGAGTTATTGGCAACCATGCCTCTAGGGGACCCAGTGACCTGCCGTAAGCAAAAGCAACACTACCGACCAAAGAAGGGACTGGAGGTGGAAGATGCAGAAATGCTTACTTAGCCACCTACGAAGGAGGCCGAATGAATTAAGGGGCATCTTACTCCATGTAATTGCTGTGCCCCTGGACAGCTTAAGTTATCACTCGTTTTCATAAATAAAAACCTCCTTTCCCTTTGGGCTTCCAGCAGGACTCCAAAAAGGCTTTTTCTTTATTTCTTTAATCATCTTTAGCAGAGGCAGGGGCTCCTCCTACCATCTCAAAGAGTACGGGTTGTTCTTTTGTTCTGTCCTTTTTCCCTTGCTCATCTCACACAGATCAAGGATGGAAGTAACTGGTCACTAAACCAGTATCTACCAGAGACCAGAGCTTAAAGACCTAGTTTCCAGACATGTTATCAGCAGATCTCGATGGGTCTGGAAAGGAGAGGTTTTGGGCCATTTCATAATTTGGCAAGACCCATTTGTGATCTGCAAAGCGACCACTGAACACACTGCTTCCTGGGCCCATTGCACCCCATCAATTCGATTTTCTGTTTGAATACTTCCTCTGGGGAGAGCACATCACCCCTCACCACTTCATAAAGATGGCTTGTTTAAGAGCTGGGCATCTTGAGGGACTGCTAAGTTGTTCTTCATCCTAAGGATCGATCTTTCTCTTGGTAACTTCACGCTCAGCCATCTATAAACAGGGAACCAGCCCACCCCACTTCCAGCCCTTTGGATCTAACACAGCCACCTTGTTCCTTCCTGCTCTCATCTCCCCTGGTTCCTCTTAAATGTCTCCCATGATACTGTTTCCAGTCCCCATCAGACCTCCCCAGATATGGTCTACCTTGTCAACATCGCTCCTAAACTGGGACACCTAGAACAGGACACAATACTCCACATGGGGACTGTTGACGAGTCTAGTGAGGGTCTCATGCTCTGCTTCAGGCAGTTTCTCTTTCTTCTAAGTGGCTTTCTTAGCAATTTCATCATCCCACTGCCTCAAAGAAAGCTTACACGGTCAATTAAAACCTACGGCTGACTGTAAACCGTTATCAAAATACCCTCCCCCCACCTTCATTTATTTTCCTTTCTTTAGACTATAAACTTTAGACTATCACCTTCTGATGATAAAATAGACATTTTAGAGTCTTAGAAAATACAGAAAACATGTATTCCTACAATAAACAGTAACTGGACACCTACTAGACAGAGGAAACTTAGCGGAGCCTTTAGGATGCAGCGGAGAATGAGCCCCAGCCTTTGCCGTGCAAAGAATGGAATTATCTGGGCCCAAGGGCCGGAACTGCTGTTGGCCTTATTCACCCCTGCGTCCCCACATCCCCTTGATTAGCAACCAGGGCAGAGTGGGTGCTTAGCAAATTAACTGTGACACGGGGAATGGCTTTGGAGGATGGCACTCCAGCCGATCGGCCTGTACATACAAATGATTTTATTTTTCAAAGATGGTGTCAGTTATGATCAGATGCAGTCAGTACCAGATGAAACGCTAGGACAAGGACTCTCAGACCCTCTCCCCCAGCCCGCCAGGGCCTCCTCTTCCAGTTTCCACCCAGAGCCTTGTCCCTGAGCACGGAACCTGCTCCACTGAGGGTTTGAGTGCATCCAGGCCAATTCCAGGATCCCTGGGCCCAGCCAAACAAGGCCATCTTCCTCCTCTGACAAGCGCAGTTGCAAAGGCTTACATAAAAGTCCACGTTTCTCCAGGCGGCAGCAGCTGGGAAGAACCGAGCAGAGATGGAAGAAGCGGCTGGAGAGGTCTAGCGTGCTCTGCTCCTATTGAATCACCACACTGAGCCAACTCAAATTCAGTTATGCTGCTTCTACTGGGACCGGATGTTTAAGCATCTGTGGTCAATGGGGCCACAGAAACCACAAGCCGGACAACACCCTGGACTGTAGCCCCCAGTTACCATCTGCCATGAACGAGCTGCCGTGGATGGGACAGCACCAGTCAGCAGGCAGCCACGACAGAGATCGACTCCCACTGGGACTTTTAAAAAAAACAAAAACAAAAACAAAATGCATGATTTCTGGCTCTTGGAAGGCTGGGAGAGCGGCTGGCCCTGCTATCCCTGAGATTGACCAGCCAGGAGTTCCACTGTACTCAGTAGAAGACAGAAGGCAGGAGTTAGGACAGCCCCATGCTCAGGGAGAGACTCTTACCCCACCCAGTGTCGTCTGTTACTGCTGTGCCCAGAACATGGTGCCCTACACAGCGCATCCAGCCTTTCTTTCCACGGTGGCAACCTTCCAGGAAAGGCTGGGGATGGCCACTGGAGGCTCAAGCGTGCCGGGGAGGACCAGGAACAGTGTTCTTCCCCTGGGGTCTGCGGCTCGGTCCATGGGCTGGCCTGTCTGCCCTGCCCCAGCCGGAAGCCACCCCTTCCCCACACTCCCCTGCCTCTGAGGGAGGACGTTCCTACCCAACTATCATGGGGCAGACTCATGAAGGCCTTGCTTTCTGGTTCTTCATGCCTGGTTTTCTGCCTGTCAGAAGGTATAATGGACTCGCTTATTTTGTTTCATTGGCTTGTAAAGGAACATAACCGAATCATGATGGGGAAAGACGCTGGCAGTGGCCGAAGCCTCAGCGAAGGCTGGAGAGAGGCCAGGATTTAAGTAATGCCTTGGCCATTCACTCTCGCCAAGGACCAGCGGCACTGCTGAACCGGGATGGAGGACAGGAGGGCAGGGGCGGGAGAGGCACTTCCCACCCTGGGACCGCATGATCCGGCCCAGGGAGGCAGGGGCAGAGCTCCCTCCCGACAGGTTCTCCTCCAGGGTGAGCTGCATTCCTTGGGTGGTCCTCATTATCATCACAACCACCACTACTTATTCAGCAGAAGTCTAACTCAACCCTTTTAAATACATTATCTCTAATCCTCCCAACCTGCCCTCAAGGCAGGTAATGTCATCCCAATTTGACAAATGAGAAATCTGATGCTCAGTGAAGTCACCTGCCATGGTTTCTCCATGAGTAGCTGAGCTGGGATGCAAGCCCGGTTCCATCTGTCCCGAAGGCCTGGGCTTTCCTCGCCATCAGCCCCTGGAAGGGCAACCAGAATAAATGGAAGGTCTAGCATGAACACAGCTCTAGATAAGACACCATAGCACGGAGGCCAAATGCCTGATGGGTTATCCTTGCTGGGATGTAGGGTGGCCGGGGATGCCCAGAGGGTCCTCAGGCTGTGTCACCCTGAGCAACTCACCTGACCTACCGGCTCAACAACTTCCTCATCGAGGCCTGAGATTTCTTTCAGTCCGCATTGTTCAGCACCAAATTTCCTGTGCTTAGAACTTGCACTCGGTCAAGATTTATCAAATGAATGAATACATCTGAAAAACTGGAAATCCCAGTAACTTCCTCCCTACTTGTCTTATTAATTAGATAACACAGAACACTTTGCTTGGAGCATGACACATACCCAGGGATCAATAAGCAGAAGTTTCTGGTTATTATTAATGCTATTATTCTATACTTTCTATTAGAATACCATTACTGCTTCACAAGGTCGTTATAAGGATCAATGCAGCTGTGAACTATAAATGTAGGCCAGTATTTTCATACTAACCAGGAGCCAACACTGGACCATAAAGGAGGATGCTGCCAAGTGTCATGGGTAATACAGCAGAGGCCAGCGCAAAGGTGTCCCAGGAAGCTGCGTGCTTTGGGGGCACCCAGTAGGGGAAGGTCCCGGGGCACTGTGCCCAGTGGGATCCTGGGGCCAAGCTGCTGGGGGCAACGCCAGGGATTCTGCCTGCTGCTAACACTGTGCGCGTCACCTGATGCTCATAAATTACAACCACCTCGGCCAGGTCTCTGCTCAGCTTTGTTAAAAATAGAGTTTACAACAGAAACCTAAATCCAGACCCCTCTAAATCAGGGTGGTGGGAGAGCAGGTGCTACCCAAACGTGGCGCCAGGCTGACATGCAGAGGAGTTTGGGCAGCTGCAGCTCTGGAGGAAGGAGGGCTCTTGAGAAGGTACGGCGGCATTCCCTCCAAAGTGCCAGCCAACTCTGATTCAGTCAATACTGGTTCAGCACCCGCTTATGTGCCAGGAGGGTCTGGGGGCTGAATCAGCCGCGGCTCAAGGTGACCAAACGGACGGGGATTAGTGAGCACAGAACAGCTCTAATTTCAGGACAGATTTTCTGAAGGAAAAAGGTAAACAGATTGGTCTTTTAAAAGGCAGCTCCTCCGAAGCTAGAGTTCTGAGACTGTGCCCCACAAAAACTTCTGGCAGCCTGCCCTGGGCTCCGGAGCTCTGGAAATTCCTCTCATCCTGGAGGCTTCTATGGCAAGTCCTTCTTTTCCAGGTTGCTGGTGCCAAATACCATCTTGCTTAGCAAACCCAACATTTCCAGAACAGGGTGAAGCTCAAAATAATTCTCACAGTGAGACTCACTGGGACCTAAATAGCTTTGCTGATTAAACCTCTGAGTCCTTACCCGAACCTGTGACATTCCTCCTCAGTGATGCCAAATCCTCTACTGCACCCCAGCAAGCTGAGGCCCCGGGGTCTGATTCTGCTGCACATGCCTGTTAGAGTCACCTGCCCTTCCCCCATCATAATCCCCTGATTTACTCTTTGGAAAGGCTGACCAGCTTTCCGGCTCCCCCACCACACCCAGCAAAGCAGAATGGACAAGCCAGGCCACAGAGGCAGGCTGCTGGGTCCTGGGTGACAGGGCCCGTCCCCCTGCCGAGAGCGCTCTCTTCCCTCCCGAGAGCGCTCTCTTCCCTCCCTGTGGCCTCTCCTCTCCAGTACCAGGGGCAGGCCCCTAGGCCTGGAATTCGAGGGGAAAGATTTAACAAGCCACAGAAGCTAGTGGTGGACTGATTCTCCCGTGGCCAGGGGGCGGCCTGCCCCTCCTCCTTGACAGTGACAGGCCATAAAAGGTTAGTGGCGTGCTCCCCGCTGCTGGATCCTTGGAGCTAAATGATAAAATGATTTCAGGTCTGGGCGGAAAGCTCTATTCCTACTTAGAACGGCCACAGCTCCAGAAATGAAACTCTGCTCAACATTCTGGCCTTCTGCTGCAAAGCTCTGAGCCAGACCCAATACGTCAATGAGGCAGCCAATTAGGGCTGACTGCACGCTCCTGCCCTGGTCTCCACCAGCCTGAGAGCAGAAAGCCACCGGCCACGGCAGGTCAGAGGCCCTGAACCTCCCCCGCGTGGCTCAGGCTTCGCCATACCGTGCAGGAGAGAGGCTGTCATCGCTGCCCTGACCGCCTGTCCCACGTCAGTCCTTCTCCCAGAAGGCCCGGAGAGCTGAGCAAGCTTCATCTACCTGCCGACCGATGGCACTAGGTTGCGGGACCCCCCATCTTACATGGAGCTCGCACCCCGAGCTGCCCACTGTGGTGACCTGAGCATGCCCGTATGAGCAAAGGCAGTGGAGACTCTGCTGGGTTTCCCCCCTTGCCTCATATACGTTCGCTTAAACATTCTCAACAGGCATTAGGACCTTATCACCGAGAGCACCAATATAAATGTGCCAAGGAACAGCATCCCAAGGCCTGGGGACAAGAAGGTGGGAGGGAGGTTGGGTCTCTGGCACTATCCATTTCACCAGCTGGCAGGGGCCCCCCGTTCTCTTCCTGGCTCCCACAATGCCTGCAAAGCCTTGGCAAATGCAGAAATGATTAAGGCACAGACTTAGAACCCACCCACGACTCCTTTACCAGGGAAACCACTGGTAACAGTTTAGAGAAACTCCCTCCTTCCACGAATACCGCTCTACCAAAGTGACACTCAGCCAAGGCAACGCGTCCCCATCGCTCAGGGAAAATTTTAAAAACACAATCTGCAGGCGTCACCCTCCACAACTCTGGCCAACTTGGTGTGAGATGGAACCTGGGAAGTGGCCCCCGCTCTCAGACCTCCCCAGCGGATTCGAATTCTAGCGTGATTCGCGGCATGTATATAGTTTATAGCTCTTTTTGTGCAATATTATGTCATCAGCATTTCCCCGTCATTTTAAAAAATCCTTGTAAACATCGCTTTGATGGGTGTGTAATGATCCATCATGTGAACATCCCATTATCTCCTTTCAGTCTGCTTTTGTAAGTGCTCTCCCGCGAGAGCGTCCGGAAGTAGCTGGGGTCCAGACTGAAGACCTCCTCCCAGCTTGCAAGGCCAGTGAGCTGGTCACTGGCATATACACTCGGGGAGCGGAGGCTAGCCTCCCGCACTGCCATCTTGGGAGCCTGTACCGCACCCCAGAATTCTTCACCAGTTGGGTACGCTGGCTGCCTCTGCCAGGAGGAGCATCTCGGTGTCACGGGGGGAGATACACCCAGCAGGCCCTCAATGAAGGTCTGTGTGGCGGGGCGGGCTGCATGATCCCGAATGCCTTGGGAGTTCCTCTTGGAGTTTCCACAACGCTCACTGGCTTAGGACCCTCGCCACCTTAAAAGGCATTTTGAATCTTTTCATTTTGGCCCAGAAATTAGGTCAGGAACTGAGTCTTCATCTTCCTATACCCGTTTCTCTTGCTTTTTCCTTTGAGCAACTTGGAAAACTGGTATCTCGCTAGAAATAGGCACGCAAGAGGCCTTGTTCTGGAGTCCCCGGTCCCGCACGAGGAGGGGTCATTTCAGAGATTCTCATGGCTCTTTACACCCAGAATGTTCAAGCTTCCAGAAGATCCACCAGAAAGACAGTTGACCCCAAGACACCAGGCTGGGGCAGGGAGGCCTCTTTACCATCCTCCCTCCAGATGTTCTACGAAGGAGAAACACCTGGCAAGCAAACTGGGGCCCATTTCCAATTTCAAGCTACTTGCTCCCCATCAGGGAGCTCTCAGGCGAGGCACCCTCCATCTCCCACTCCGGGAACATCTGGCAAGTAGATGATTAGAAGCACATGCTTCCCGGCGAAACCGAGCTTGGTCTCAGGAGCCCTATCTTCCTTCTTCCCTCTAATCCACCACCCCACCCCATTCACCTCCCCATCCTGGCTTTGCCGAGCTGTTCTGCAAAACAGATGTTGCACCTGACCCAAGATCTCCCAGGCACGTGGCCAAAAAATTTTTTAAAAAGAGGCTGCAACATCAGTCTTCCCAAGTCCAAGATAGCACCGTAAATACCGCCCCTGCCCCCCTTCTGCCCCAGCAACCTCTGCTCCTGGCCTCAGCGCAAAGCTTGTCATCCCCGCTCAGAAGGCATCACACTCACTGGGACACAGGCACTCCCCCCCTTCAGCTGAACGTCTACATCAAGTTTCACATGAAGGAATATGCTGAAAAAGACCTTCCGGGAGTTTAACATTACTTGTTTCCAGTAAACCAGGGTTAGTCCCAAGGCCTCAACCAGGGCGAAGAACTAACAAGGAAGAGAGACGCTGGAGCTAGGTGTTAACTCTTAGGAGGTGAGCCATTCAAAGCCTCTAGGAAAGTTCTAGAATCAGAATGGCTTAACCACTTCCTGTTGGGAGGCCCCTGGGAAACCTGCCTCCTACTAAGTCCCTAAAGGCAAGAGAATCTTTGCTACTGACGGGGCAGGAAAAGGGACTGGAAGAGGTCCTTGCGAACCTACACACTGGATCATCCCAACGTTGGGTCACTGTCCTGTATTCCGTACCCATGTTACAGCTCACTCCGACACACTCAAAACTCCTAAGGAGTAGGAACGTGAATGATGAAACGAGGGAAGAAATCTGAAGCATGCTCCTCCCACGCTGTACCCTCTGTGAACTCACAGGCATCCTCCCAGGAGAGCAGGGCCCGCACATGGCACTCCCGCACCCCTTTCCAGGTACCCCGCCTTTACTTCAGTTTGTCTTCCGGGCAGAAACGTTTAAAGAGTATAGCTTTTGGAGTTAGATAAACTCTAAGATCCTAACCCCAGAGCTCCTGCTTACAGGAAGCTAGAGACTCTGGTCATGCCTCAGCATCTTCATCCATGAAGCTGGGACAACGGAAGCCTCTGCGGGGCTATCGTAAGGATTCGGTAAAGGTCTTTATTGGAATGCTGGGCACATAGCAAGGTGTCCAAGACTCCTCCCTTCCCTTCCCCTGGGCGAACTATGGACAGAGACGACTGGGGGCCACACAAAACGGGAGGGACAAATGCATCCCACCCCGTCCTGGGCACAGATAAGCAGACCATCTCGGGGAGCACTGGCCTCCTCAGTCAGGAAGGCACCTGACGCGTCTGACGGCGCTGCGAGCCTGGAGTGGAACCCTGCCGTCCTGCTGTCTCTGTGGCACGGCCCTGTGGCACGAGCCACGCACGCCCCGTTCCAGAGAGAGGGGACAGGCGGTCGCTGGTTAACTGCCGGTGAAGGCAGCGGCACTTTACAGTAACCCAGCATGGACAATATTATGAATGACACTCGCAAGCTGCTAGCCTGGGGACTCATTACAGTCAAGGTACAACACGGCAGCCTGCCAAGCCCCCGGCTTTCACACTCGCTATGCCAGAACATCCACACACAATTTAATTGCATTATAATTTCAAAAGTGCTTTTCAAACTGGAAAAAGGCATTCACTGATTAACCAGCGAAGAGCAAAATTGTTTATGAAATTGAATACAAAAAGCTACAGAAATGTAATTGGGTCGTTCTAGCACCTAATTTTCAAGCCATTTTCCCCACTTATTTAATCACGAGATACAAAAGGAGCGACTGAATTGACTTCATACTAATTAGATTACTCCCTGCGATCCTCCGGGCCTATATTCCAACTGGTTGATAGCGAACAAAAATGCTGCCGCAGCTTGTTGGCGGGACAGAATGGATCGTTTCGAACAGACCCTTCCGGCATCTGTCCCCTCCAACCTCGCCGGCTCCCTGCTCCACGTGTGTGTCCTCGGAGAAACCTCACCCTCCGGGGGATGGACGGGAAGAATCCTCAGGTCCGTCCCCAGCGCTCCCTGGAAGAATGGGTTTGAGCATGCCCCTTCTATTACATCCCGCCACCTCCCCGGCGGCAGCAGCGAAAGCCACGCGGCGACTCTCCTAATTGGCTGTACGACGCCCTTGGTGTGCCTCAGCACACTTTTCCTTTCATTGTTTCATAAACCGGCTGGTGGCCCCAGCCTGATTGGTGGCAGCCTCTCGGCAAGCCGGGCTCTGCTGAGTTATTTTCTCACTCTGCCCTGAGCTTCCAGCGCGGGGCCAAATCTTCACTCCCTCAATTACCGAGTGGATAAAACCACTTTCCCCTTGGAAAGCAATGCTGGCCTGTATTTTCAATGCGGGCCTGCCCTCTGACAACACAGGTGCGGTGAGAGACGGTGACTTTGGCACAGGGAAGCACAGTGGATGCTCTGCGGGTCACCCTGACACACACACACCCGACTCAGGCCTCCCGGAGGACAGGGCCTCCTTCTACTCCTCTGGAGACCTTCCTTTGATAAACGGTACAGCCTTCTCGTGGCTTTCTGGCTCATTTTAAATTTTATTAGGAGCAACATAATTGATTATATAATCAAATGTAAAACGTACATTATCAAGATAGCTCAGCACTTCACAGACCATTTAATCAAGATATCTGGGGCCGGGCCAAAAAAAACTAACTTACACGAAGCCTCAAGTACGTATTACTCTGCTCTTAGTTTCCACACTGAAGATGGGTGGGGGAGGAGCTCATCCGTCCAGGGCTGAGCTGCACACAGGCTCTGGGTCTGCAGGTCCTCCGAGCCACTTCTCCGAACGAAGAGAAAAGCCCAAAGGCCTCTCTACCGCGAACCCTATCTGGCGATGTTACATCTTCACACAGACCCCAATTTCTCTAGTCTGTGAGGATGTCTTTGGGGGCCTGCCCAAGTGCCCCAGCAACATGCAGGTAGCCGAAAGGAGTTCTCACGTCTCTTCGCCCATCATAAACCGTTACTTTCCCTGGGAAAGTAAACAGATGTTATTTAGGACGCAAGAGAGGTGTCTCATGACGACAGCCAATTTTCACCAAACCTGGGGAGCCGGAGAGTGGGGAGAGTGGCAAGAAGGGGACGCCTGCCTGCAATGCCTTCCCCTCCCCCGCTTCCAAGGTCTAGCAGGATGGAGCATCAACTGCTCCACGAAGCCGCTCAAACTAATCCATGCCATCAGTAACAGTGTGCTGAGCCTGGCTTACGGCAGTGCCAGGCAGGGTGCTGGCCCCGGGGGTAGAAGATGAAACAGGTCCCTGTCTTCAGAGAGATCCCTGCCCTTAGTGGGACAGGGAGGGGCAAACATCCCAATAGGAAACCGCCAAGGCTGTGATGGGGGTGGGGGAGGGGGGCAAAAGGAAGGTGACTGCCTGCAAGAACCCAGAAAGGCTTCCAGGCAGGTGATGCGGTCTGTCCATCTGTCCCACTGGAGTCCTACATGGGAGAGGAGGCTTCCCGGCACCAAAGGAGCAGAGAAGTGCATTCTAGGTGAAGATAAGGCCACGTACAAAGTCAGGGACGTCTGCAGGGGCGTGGGGTGTTGGGAACCAGCAGGTAGGATGCTATGGTTCAAGAACCAGGGAAGGGTACAAGGTGAGGTTGGGAAGGCTGGCTGGAGTTAGGAGAAGCCTCGAATGCCATGCTAAAACATTCAGCCCTTATCCTACAGAAAACGG
Source organism: Phoca vitulina (assembly GCF_004348235.1). Classification (NCBI taxonomy): domain Eukaryota; kingdom Metazoa; phylum Chordata; class Mammalia; order Carnivora; family Phocidae; genus Phoca; species Phoca vitulina. The sequence continues at coordinate 10,706,505 of NW_022589743.1, read as the reverse complement.
GAAATCCCTCCTGATCTCTTCCTTCTCCAGAGGCACGATCCGGGCACAGCGCCAGGCACTGTGGATCTTATAAGGCCTCGAGTCTGACCCCCTGGGTGCCTACCGTGTGTCTTTGGCAAGTAAGCACCCTTCCGCGTCTCTGTTTCCTCAGCTTCAAAGAGGAACCCCGCAAAGATCAAGTAAGGCAGCACAGGCACTCTGGGACAACACCGAAGGCGCCCCGTCAGCGGTCGTTGCTGACGAAGGTGGTGACACGAGACACACACGTGGAGCAGTGACCAGCAACCCACTGCCATGACCGGCACCGGGAGAAGGCTGTGTGCAAGTGCTGGTGACTGGACAAGAGAGCACAGCCCAGGCGCAGGGTGCTGTCACTCCGTACACACCACGTGCTCACACCAGGTATTGTATGAGCAAATACAATGGCATACAACTTAGCAAGGATCACATACTCAACAGGCCTCCTAGTTCTCAAAGTGAGGCCCACCCTTTATGCCCCGTAGGTCTCAGAGCTCCCGATAGGGCAGGGTCTCCCCACAGCATGGTCTCCAGCATCCCTCCCAGGATGCGGTGCGACACAGACGTTTTGGGGCTCAGGAGCTGACTGCAGATGGCCTCTGTCACCACCATCAATGCAACTTCCTGGGCTTAACTGGAGGTTTCCAGGCCACCCTGCTGGGCCCAACTGAGGTCCAGAAACACACCCCAGGCAGTGGAAGGACCCACACATTCAGAAACTCCACAGTCTAAAGAAAGGCATGAGAGAGGCCACAAGGGCAAAGGATGCAGGCCAAAGCAGTGACTGACCAACAACAAGTTCGCAGGAGTCACGTGAGACCCGTCACAGGTGACCTTCTAGGCTGTCCCTGGCCAATGCCTACAAATACGTTCGCTCCTGGGCAGTTCTTAATTACTGCTGTGCTCAGACCCAGGCATCTGTGCCCCTTTCCAGCAAGAGACCCACAAACACAGAGCACACGCCCTGCACAGGTAGGGAGGATGGGCAGCCAGGGACACAGGGTCTTTGTGTCTTGAGCACAACAGATCAGCAACACAGTGAGAAAAACCACGCAGCAGACCTGGCCATAAAAGACGTCCTATTCTTTGGGCTATGCTCGGGCAAGGTGATATGCGTAGGAAGCGGCGCCCAGTCCTATTCTGGTTCAGGGGGCTGTTCAGCAGAGCGTGTACCAGGCCAGACAATGGGGTTCTTTGCAAACTCTTGAACCACAGCATCCTTAGCGAGACAGCAGGCCGGGGGACTAGGAGGTGGGGGGTGAAAGGAAAACGCAAAACCTCCCTTTTGGGATGGGGCCATCTGCACACACGGGTGTGTGTGTGTGTGTGTGTGTGTGTGTGTGTGTGTGTGTCTGTCCCCCACCAACATGTGGCTCCTACTGATATATTAAGTTCTAGAGCAGTACAATCCATGTTAGGGAGGACAGGAAATTTACCTGACATGGCTGAGCTTTATTCAATGTCACACTGTTTATGAAAGCAGGGTTGTGCAGTGAGAGGGAAATGCAAAAAGTGGGTGGTACTTCGGGATTTGGGAGCCGTGAGCTCACTTTCCAGCTTCGCTGCTGACTGGCCTGAGATCTTGGGCAAGCAGCCTAAATGCTCTCAGCTTTTTCCATCTGTAAAAGGGGTTCCTGTCTCCTAGGCTGTGGGGAAGCCCAACCAGCTAATGTCTGTGAAGCGTCAGCACAGCGTAAATGGCCCCAAAACATAGGGCTGGAAAGGAATAGAACTTTCCATGGGAACCAGCAGGAAGAACAATTAACTCACGAAAGAGAACTAGCTTCCAAGGCTTGCAGCCGTTGGAATGAAAATACTGGATACAGAGTTCACACAGCAAGACTTATCTATCCACTAGTGCAGGCCCTGAGGATTGGATTTGCTAGCCACCAGTTTGCCGGTCAGAGTTGAAGGGACAGCATTTCTTTCTGTTGGTGGAGTAAGAACAGGGTATTTCCCCCTCCGCACCCCCCTTTTAACAGTTTTAAAAGATGGCTGTCCTCCACCCGCTGAAAAGCTAACATCCGTAACAGGGAGTGCATCCTACTGGAAAGCTGGTGTCACCGTCATCCGCTGTGACAGCACAGGCCTGAGCAAGAGCCGCCTCACTAGCTCTGTACTGCCACTCAGACATTCCAGGCCACAGGCGGAGCCCAGTGAGGACAGGTGGCATCCCACTGACCAGAGTCCAGGGTGGGCTGGTGTGGTACCCGCAAGTGATGCCTTCTGCCAGAGGACGAACACTCCCTCTGTAGGCTAAGGACCCATGAGAAGAGAAATCTACAGGTCTGGGGGGAGGGGAACCTCAGACCACAGAAGCTCCTAGAACAGGATCCATTTTCTTTTTTTTTTTTTTTTAATTTGAGAGAGTGAGAGAGAGAGTGAACATGAGTGGGGTAGGAGCAGAGGCAGAGGGAGAAGCAGGCTCCCCACTGGGCAGGGAGCCCCATGCAGGGCTCAATCCTGGGACTCCGGGATCATGACCTGAGCCAAAGGCAAACGTTTAACCGACTGAGCCACCCAGGCGCCCAACAGGATCCATTACTGAACATCTTGGGATGCCACAGCACTTGGCATGTGATAGGGGCTCACTCACTGTTTACTGGGTGCGTGGATGGAAACCTACAGCTGCCATTTGTTGGATACTCCTTTGTATCCGGCTTTTTATAGACAGGTCCTCAATTAATCTATAGCCGTCACCATCTGAAGTAGTCTCACCCCATCTTTCAGATCAAGGAAACAGGCTCAGTGACACTACCCAGCTTACAGAGAGGGTAAATGGGAGGAGCCAGAATTCGAATCCAGGCCTGTTGGACTCCAAACCTGCAAACTCAAGCACTGACTAAACCAATCCTCTCTGGCCATCAGTTTCCTTATCTATGACATGAGGGTACGGCCGTCAGCTGGTGCCTAGGAGGGCAGCTTCCAGGCCTCTGAGATTCTGGTTATGCGGGCTGACCCCGCTCTGGGAAACGGGACCCTGCCTGATGAGGGCCAGTGAGGACTGCTCTCCGAGACACATGCTACCACTTTCTGCGAGCCAGGCCGTGGATCTCCCACCTTGCTGTGCTCCCCACAGCCTCCCGCCTCCTGAGAGCACAGCCTCCTTTCCAGACAGGGGCCCAAGGAGGAGAAAAAGCAGCGGCTGGGCTCATAGATCAGACCGCTTCTCGACTGCAGCTTGGATGGGAGGCCAGGTGGGGAGGAGGGGAGTCTCTGACCCATGGGCTCCAGCACCGTACATGTGGGATTCCCCAGAATCAACCGAACAGAAATGGGTAAGCTGGAGATGGACAACCACAGGCCGGTGAGCGAGAGCTGAGGTTTGTGCGGCATTTGGGACCTGTTCAGGGCTGACATGGGCAAAGCGGCTACAGATATACAGATCTTCCTTATTTATTTTTTTAAAGATTTTATTTATTTATTTACTTATTTATTTAGAGAGTGTGCACGCCGGCGCATGTGAGTGGGGGGAGGAGCAAAGGGAGAGGGAGAGAGAGAATCTCAAGTAGACTCACCACTGAGCATGGAGCCAGACGCAGGGCTCGATCTCACGACCCTGAGATCAGGACCTGAGCCGAAACCAAGAGTCAGACACTTAACTGACTGAGCCACCCAGGTGCCCCAATCTTCCTTGATTTACAGTGGGGTTGTGTCCCACCATAAGTTGAAAATGCATTTAATACAGCTAACCTAACTGAACATCACAGCTTGGCCTAGCCGACCTTAACAGGTTCTGAGGAGGCAAGCCAGTTTTATCCCATTGGAAGTATGGTAGGAGCAGAGATGTGAGGGATGGAAGGCCCACCGTGGCCCTCCTGGGCCATGCAGCGGTTGCTGTCCTGCTGGTAGGGACCACGACTTTCCGGCGCCCACCTAGTTGATGACGCCAGTGGTGGGGAGGTCAGTGCCTTGGCCCCCAGTGAGAACTCTCTACCCAGGCCGATCTGCAGGTCTAGGGGGTCCAGTGTGGATGCTGCTTTTTCTAACACTTGCCTCCTCAGAACATTTACATTAGCCTACAGTTGGGCAAAATCATCTAACACAAAGCCTGTTTTATGCCAAAGTGTTGACTAGCTCATGTAATTTACTGAATATTGTACTGATAGTGAAAAGCAGAATAGCTGTATGGGTGCAGAATGGTCATAAGTTATGGGTTGTTTACCCTCACGCTCGCAGGGCGGACTGGGAGCTTCAACCCACCGCCCAGCATCACGAGAGAGCATCGTACTGCACATCCGCTAGCCCAGGGAAAAGATCCAAACTCACAATTCACATTCTACTCAATGCTTATGGTTTTCCCACCATTGTAAAGTAAAAAAATTGTAAGTCAGGGACCATCTGTATTATGTTTGAGGCAGATGGGCAAGAACACCAAATGCCCCACCTACTGCTTTGGCAGCGCACTCTCCAAAGCACCCAGCCCCGCCCCTGCTGGCGTCCTCCCACCTTGGGGCTGTGGTTTCTTCTGGGTCATGGGGTCTCTGCAGCATCACTTGAGAACAGTGTTAGAAAAAGCAGCATCCACACTGGACCCCCTAGACCTGCAGATCGGCCTGGGCAGAGAGTTCTCGTTGGCGGCCAAGGCACTGACCTCACCACCACTGGCGTCATCAACTAGGTGGGCGCCGGAAAGTCGTGGTCCCTACCAGCAGGACAGCAACCGCTGCATGGCCCAGGAGGGCCACGGTGGGCCTTCCATCCCTCACATCTCTGCTCCTACCATACTTCCAATGGGATAAAACTGGCTTGCCTCCTTCCCTGGGTGCCCACGAAACAGAACCCCACAATCTGTCACTTGGCAGAGATCAGGTAAACAAAAACACACCACGAGGCACGCCTGTGCTGGAGACAACCACCTCCTTCAATGAGCTCTGGCTGGGCCTGCTAGGAACTGTAGAGGGATCGTCTGAATGACACCTCGCAAAACCCTAGGGGACTGGTGTTCCCATTATCCCATTTTACAGAGGAAGAGTCTGAGGCTCAGAGAGGTCATGTCACTTGCCTAAGGTCGCTCAGCAGGTGCATGGTTAGAAGATGGGATTTCTGAAGTCAGGCACTGCTATCAGAGTCCCTGCTTCCCAACCATTCTGTTCCCCAAACAGTGGTTTGGAGGGGGTGGGAGGAAGCAGTACAGAGAGAAGAGCTTTGGACACCATCCACAAAGCAGGCCGTGTAAATCCCCGGAAATCCACACGGAGTCTGGTGCAGGTCCTCCCCCACCTCTCTCCAGAGTTCCCTGGAAGGGCATGGAACATTACAAGTCCCTCCACCCCCAGAGTTTCAGCAAGGGGGCCCAGGACACATGAAGTCTCCTCCTGCTACCCCCAACCCCCCCACCAAAATATTTTGAAAGAGCAAAATTTCCCTCCAAAGACTCTTGAGAGAAGCCAGCTGGCAAGGCAAAGCTATAAAGATGTCATTATGCAATGAACCCCTTCCATGTACCGTCATAGCTCTCCACGTTTGCTACCGTACCGGGAGATACCAAGCAGCAATTTTAAACAGTCTCCTCCACTGCCCCACTTCTAGTCTTCCAGAATCACATGTGTTTCTACTTTGAAATCCATTAACATGGATGTTCAGCGGGCAAATCCAGATGGCTGGGGGCCCTCCGCAAACCCACGTGGCACTTTGCAGAATCCATTTTACGACCCCGCCTTCTCACCTTCCCACCCACCAATCGTGGCCAAGGAACCAGGCTGAAAAGATGGACCCGCCCAGATCTGAGACCCCACTCCTGCTTTAGGAAACCTCTGCGGGGACACGGGACAGCCAAGCTCTCTCCAGGCGCCCCTGGGTAGACAGGGGCTGGCACCAAGCAGACCTGGAGGGGTGCTGCCTGAGGCATGGCAACGGGGACAGGCATCCTTTGGACTGTAGGCTGTCATCAGCACACGGTCCCTTCAATTTCCCCTCAGCCCTGGGGCTGCCTTATACCGGCCCTTGGGATTTTCCATTTTTACCACTAGGGTCTCTGCGGTCATGGGCAGGGCTGAGGCAAGCTCCGGGACGCAGGAGCCAGACTGCCCTGCTTCACATGCCTCATCCTCCACCAAGGCCCTCCCTCCACCTGCAGCCGATCCCCAACCAGAGAAACTCCCATTGCAATGGGGCTGCTGGTCTGGACAGATGAGGTGGGGGGGAACCACCTCATCATCAGGGAGGAGGGGTAGGCAAAGGGTGTGTGCCATCTCCTCCTTGCCTTAGCTTTAATTTTCCAAACACTGTCCTCACAAAGGTGTCTTTCAGCCCAAGCATTCTCTCCAAAGTAGGCGGAGCAGAGATCACCCCGTTCCGTAGTTCTGTGGATATACACGCCTGTTTAGACAGTAAGTAATGTTCCTTCTGTGGTACCAACGTCGACTGGGTATGAATTAAAATGGCATCAAAGAGCCGGCGCGTTCTTGATGCACGTGAGCCAAACCAAAAAGAACCTGGAAGGTTCTGTGACTCAGGAACTCCACAAAGAGACAACAGAATCTAGCAGGCGGGCCTTTGCTCTGGGCAGGGCTGGTGGTTTAGAATTGGTAGAAGGGTGGGTCTGGGGATGGGACAAGTGACTTAACAGTGGCGGCTTTCTGTTATACCACCAGGGAAGATGGGCAGGCAGCTCGAGCCAGCAAGGGCTTGTCCCCACTACTGTGGGGCAGGCTAGGGAGTCTCACCCAAATGCTGGGGGTCTCCAAGACTCACAGTGTGGGGAGGCACCAACACTACACCCATGGACTCCAGGACACGGAGCCCCAACAACAGAGCCCAAAGGGGAAACCAACCATCTTTGCTAGTTGCTGGAAAGGTACTATTTATAGCTCCAGATGGTTAAACTGCTGTTTTAAAAAGATTGCTCTCAGGCCATTTTTAGAGCACCCGTCTTCCCTCGGCTGGCTGCACGGTGACCAGGAAGAGCAGAGCTGAATCGGTGTAATTAGAGGTGCCTCCTACGCCAAGACCGTAACTCCAGTCTAAGTCTGTCCTTCTCCCCAGAGCCTTTATTTCAATATTTTGTCAACTCCCCATGCCAGGAGCAGGCGAGCTCCACCCTGGGCAGCTGGGAAAATGGGCGGGGGGTTATTATGAGAAATGTTCCTCCTGTCCCCTTATTCTTCTTAGCAAAAGAAGTGAAAACCAAAAAGGGGGGTGTGGGAGGGCTAAGTCAGCTGCAGTCCTGGGGGCACCACAGCACCCAGGGAGACCGTGCTTTCTGGAACGCTGACAATCCGCTGACTTAGCTGCCTTGGTTATGGACCTGAACATTTAGAAGAAATATTTGGCGCCCAGGAAAATGGCTCTGTTTCACCCCATTAACTCTGACCAAAACTAGGGCTGCTTCTCGCTCATCAACAGCTCATCAGAATCAGGGACTCTGCACTCTCAAGGGACACTCTGAGACTCCCCCTTTCCCCACCTCAAACAGGGAGTGGTTCCAGACAGACTTAGGCACAGGCAGCCTTGCCTTGTGGTGGGCGCGGGCAGAGGGGACGCCCCTGCCCAGGGCTGCGGGGGACCAGCCAACCCCCACCGAGCCTGTCCTTGGCCCCACGCCCTCCCGGGCAGGGTTTTCCTTTAGCAAACCAGACCTCACAGAGTCCACAGGGACAGAAAATGACTGAGAAGTGAAGTGAGCTGGGTGGTGCTGGCATTACTGAATTCATTCCAAACACATTAAGCATTAGAGTCAGGAGGGAAATGGGGCTTGGCCCTAAGGCTGAGCCTTAAGACTCCATCATGACGTCTTGCAAAAAGCCTCCAGCTCCCAAGTGATTCCTTGCTTTTTTTCAGGGACACTCCTGCTCTTACCCTGTTTGGTAGAAGGTGGTGTGACTCTCTTCGTAGTAAACAGGAAGAATACTATGGGCAGCAGAGAGTACAAGTTCCCCGTGCTCCCTGGGCTTTGAGTCAGCCCACCCCAACCCCGAAGGCCTTGTCCACGACGAGGAAGTCTCTCCACTACTGGGGTCCAGTGGGGTACCCCTCAACCTAGTAAGATGTTAGGTGAGGGGATAATCTGGTATGCCATCTGCCATTCCTTTGGCTTATGTCTCCCTTTTACTCCTCAGGCAGGGACAAGGGATGCTATTTAATTAGGGGGGACCCTCACAATCCTAAATCATGCAGTCTATACTCCACCTACGGGAACCATCTTGGACAGGTCTCTCCATCTGTGACACAGGGAAGTCCCGAAACCCATGCACACACTTGAGAAGGTGGCCAGGACAATGAACATTATCGAACACCAACTAAGGGCCAGACGCTGTACGTCTATTAATCTGGGAGGGTCAATGTTGAAGCTATTTCTCCTTCCCATTATAGTTCTTTTGGAAGGATCCCAAGCTATCAACACTGGACAAGTGAAAATACTTTGTAGATGGCATAACACTTTAAAGATAGGAGCTAAACAGGGCGTCTGGGTGGCTCACTTGGTTAAACATCTGCCTTCAGCTCAGGTCATGATCTCAGGGTCCTGAGATGGAGCTCCTCATCAGGCTCCCTGCTCTGTGGGGAGCCTGCTTCTCCTTCTCCCTCGGCCCCTCCCCCTACTCATGCACGCTCTCTCTCTTGCTCGCTCACTCTCTCTCTGTCAAATAAAATCCTAAAAAAAAATACAGGAGCTAAAGAAACAAAAAGGAAGCTCTGAAGACAAGTGAAAGAACCAAGACAAGTGCTGCCCCCAGGACCGCAGCTGACAAGGTGACATACACCAAGTAGCTGTCCTCCCAAGAGTGAGCCAACTGGTCCACCTGGGAGATCAATCACATGACCTTTGCTCCCAGAGGGCCATGTGGGCACTGAGTCCGGGGACCAGGAAGCTGTGGGGCTGTTGCAGGACATCCTGACCTCCTTCCAAATACCCCAGAGACTGATGTGTTGGGACAGACACGTTCTGCCTCACAGCCCCATGGTCCTTGTCTGTCCACCTCAAGGAAGATGTATTCTTGCATTTCTAACTGATGTCTCGGGGAAATAATTAGATGTCACTACTCCCACATTACATTATAACTTCCCTGCAGATCCTGGAGGAAGGGGAAATGAGTTACGGTGAGCAAACCAAGCTAAATACAGTTGGTAATTGAAAAAGTGGCCAAGAAAATCAGGAGGGGAAAAGCAAGCAACTCAGACCTAAACGGATTATCAATCATTTCCTTTTAGGGCAAGCTCCACTGCAACTTAATCAATTGCTATTGCTTCCCAGATTAAATAAGAAAACTGATACTGTAGGGAAGGAGGAAGAGGAAAAAAAAAGTTAAATATTTGTTTACCATCACATTCTTGATGGATACTGAACATCCTATATTCAATTCCAATCCAGTTCCAAGTATATCGGCATAAAAGAAATTTACAAGCAACAAAGCTCAGATAATGTGTCATTTTACGACCAAGGGTGTGAAGTGTCTAAGGCATAGTCTCCAGGCACCTCGGAAACATGGGGTTTAACAGTCACACGAGAAAGTGGTGGTTCTGGGCTGTGCAGCCTGCCTGGAGCAGGGGGAGAATTCCAGGTGGGGCCCCGAAGAGGACTGCTTTGTGACCTTGGGACCTCTAAGGTCCCAAGTCACGTGACCTCCAAGGGCTGTGGAGTCTGTTGCCATGGCAACCCGGTAAGGCTAAACACTCTTGCTCCTCTAGTTAACAAACATGTACCGAGTCCCTGTTATATGTCAGGGACTGGGGACACCAAGAAGAACAGACTCTGGTCTCCTACTAGCAAGGTCCTTACAGTTACTGAGGTGGGGGAGGCGACATAAGCAAACATTGACAGAGGAATGGTCAGAGGGATCTGGAAGGAAGGAGTACGCCCAGGCTGAGTCCTGGAGACCCTCTGGAGTTTGTCAAAGGAAAGGTGGGTGGGAGTTAATAGGTGCAGAAGCAGGGAGAGACCCTGGTGGTCAAGGAACGGCAGGGGCACCGGACATACTAAGCAGACAGCCCAGGCTGGTGGGGAGTAGAGAGGCAGGCAAGGACTGTTCAGGCAGCTGGGAAGCCATCAAACCTGGCATGATCAGAATCCTCGTTCAGAAAGATCCCTTCGAACGGGTCAGAGAGGGGTGGGCCTGGAGGCAGGAGTCCCCTGAGAGTCACAGCAGGTGCCAGGGAGAGATGGGACGGGTGCCTGCAGCAGGCATGTCAGTGAACACAGGGGCTGTGCAGAGACCGGCCAGATGTGCAGGAGGGGGGAGTCCAGGACGAAGCCTCAGGTTTGGCTTGAGCAGCCGGGCACTATTACCCAGGAAGGGGTGGGGGGGGGGGCAGTCAGTGGGATGGCCTGGGCAGCCTAGGCTAGTGACACACTCCCTTGACTTCTTACCCACTGTCCGTAGAACTTAAAAAATACACACGAGAAGCACAAGCTTCTCCAAGTTCAGCATAGTACCCAAATACCATTGAGGGCGGGAACATGGGAGCAGGTTCCTAGGTTCCCCACGAAGTCTCAACATGTCTGGATGGCAGATCCCAGCAGGGCTGCGGGAGCTGCTCATGCAGGACTCAGGAACGGAAACTTCAGCGGCCGGCCTGGATGGCTGGGAGTCAGGCTACGAAGCTACAGTCCAGGGGCCGAATGCCCAGGCTATACAGCCACTCTGGGGCTCAAAGCTCAGCCCCTAGCTGTGTCCCCATGGGCCAGGTCCTTAACCCCCCCATTTCTTCATCTGAAAAATGGGCACAATAACAGCTAAGCCACACAAGGCAGCCGGCAGGGGCAGGGAGGGATAGCAGGGGAAGCGCAAGGTCCCATGGCCAGGAATAGGGAGCACTTTCTGATAAGAGTTAGCGCTCATCGGTGCTAATAAAGACAACATCCCAGATGTAAGCCAGGTGCAGACCATTTCCCTCAAACCTCTCGCCACCAGAGAAGCGGGAAACAGCTTTTTAACACGTCCCAGGCAAGGGAACACACACAGTGACCCCTCGCCGAGGAGGGGGAGGGAAGGGGTCTCAGACGCCGGCCCCAGGCTCGCCAGAGCCCCTGGCAGCAGAAGCTGGTGGCTCTTTGCAGCCCTGCTACTCCGCGTACTTGATGCAGGGGGGGGACTTTGAACGCGACAAGGCACTCTAGCAATGCTCTGGAAAACTATACATTCACTTGGAGAGCACCACGTCTAATTACCTCGCCAAGACTCTCTGCATTTTTAAGAACCCCCCCTTTTTCCCCCTCCTTAAACTCTTGATCATAAGGACTCTTGTTAGCAATACTCGGTGTCCTTCTTGTTTCGCCTGTTGCCGTGGCAACAGAGCAGTGTTTACCAGCCTTTCCAAGCTGGTACATCTTTATTAGCACCCGGATCCCATGAGGAGCAGGAAGCAGTGCAGAGGTTTAAAGAGCATTAATCCCCTTAAGCTTTGCAAACCTCTCTAGTTAGGGAGCCCACAAGGGGGGGGGGGAATTGGGGTCTCTGCCATTTTCAGGGCCCTACTAGAATTGTTAAGCCTCCATGAAGCACCAGACCGAAAAAAACTTATCTCTCCGGAGCTTTGCTTTAAATTTCTTCCCCTCTTGAAAAAGACAAACTTGTGGACCGCCTGCTTGTGCTTCGCAAGAAAAGTTTGCTCCCCATCCATCAGAGAGAGGAGCCACCTCTCCGACCATATTGTTCTCTCTCGCGATAAACACTGGCCTTCAAAACATGGTTCTCTCTCGGCTGGGAGGAGGGATGGCCACAAAGGCCTACGGGCCGGGCCACCCGTGCACCCCCCTCTCTGCAACCCTCCGTGATGAGAACCAACAGATGATTCCGAGGTCAGATAGATTTCCAGCGTATTTCAAAAACCCCACCTCTGAAACAGCTCGAGAAAGTGCTCCATCTCAGCCTCTCCAGGAAGGTTTTTCAAAGTCAGCACCAGGGCAGAAGTGGGAAAGGAGGGAGAAGAAAGCATTTCTTTACATCGTTTAAAGGCAGTTCAATGTCCCAATCCCCCTCCTACCATATAAATGTCTCTTTCATCCTTCATCCCAGCTTAGAAAAAAAAAAAAAAAATCAAACCCAGCTAGGGCTCTAGGAAAACATGTGGCTGAATTTTGAAAAATTGCACAAGTGAAAGATGATACCAACATACATTCTGGCTTCCCAAACAGCTTTCAAATGGGTAATTTTGAGCTGGCCAAGCCTTGGCATCCTCCACGGCCCCCAGTCCCGCGTTCTGTACCCACCAGTCCAGTTCAATCAGGGCTGCCCAAATGAAACACAGGGGCCATTAAGAGCTTGGCCTTGGGTGGGTGGGGGGAGGGGAGCGTACTGCCTGGGGGGCTGACAGAAGGCTGCATTTCCAACCTAGCAATTTCTGATCCCACTTTTGAATCTACTAGGCATCTCCCATTATTCCCAGGGGTGCTCAAAATTCTTAAAACAAAATATTAAGTCACTTGGATCATTTTTTCTTGTTTTGGTGGGATAAAGAGTTCATTCAAAGACTAGTATCACCCTCTCAAAAGACTCCCCAGCCCAAGCTGCATCAGCACAAAAAACTCGGGACAGCTTGGTTCCCAGACTCTACCAATTCTAGGTGGTCCCACAGTCATGTGATTACAGAGTTATTCATCTGTGACATCCCCCTGGGTTTTCTAAAAGTACTTGAGGTGCCTTAAAATGCTCAAGCACGTAAAACAGTGGACAAGAAAAACATGAATCAAGGCTGTAAAAGGGAGAACGGTCAATCGCGTTGGGGTTCAGAGCAGGCAGCCTGAGGCTCAGGGCCGGAGCAGCCAAAGGACTAGAACTTCTGATTATGGAAAAACTGGAACATCAATTTTCTCTATGAACCCGAGGGAACACTAGAGAGGTGTCACTGGTTAATAGGGCTTAAAACAAACAGTCACACAGAGCTCAGGAAAGCCCATCAGCCAAGACCTCCAGAGAGAGTCAGGACCAGGATGGCGACACCTAGCGTCTGGTCTGATTACTTCAGGCTTGGGGTAGAGAGCACCCCAGAGGCAGAGACCCAGGGTCTGAAGGCAGTATGATGTCGAGTTAGGGGGGCTGGGCTGGGGGTGAGTGGGTGGGAATCTGGCTGGCTTCCTCATTCAGTGACACGAAGCCAGCAGAAAGCCAAACCGGGCTTCCTAGGACCCTCTCAGAGAGGGAGTTAGGAATGAATTACAGACCAGTGAGCAGGACTCTGAACTTCAATTAAACCGCAGAAACTCCCCCATGGGTTATGTGGGTTGCTCCGTGGCATCAGCAGTAAATTCTCATGAATGATGGGTCTTGAGGGTCCAACGAGAAAGTGGGAGGACAGCCCCCCCCAGTGTGTAACCAGTCCTGGGGCAGGGCGAGGAGAGACCTACTGAAGGTCACATGGCCTGGGTCTAGAGCACTCTGGACAAAACACAGTTTCTCTGTGCAGCAAGTGGAGTAAAGAAGTAATCCTTCCGGAAGCTGAAGGATCTAAGGAAAGTCAGGCTGGTTGGCCTAGTGTGGGTGTTCCAGCCCAATGGTAAGAGAAGGCTGGGGTGGCATAAATCCTGCCTGAACTTCTGTTTTTAGAGGAGCCACCGGTGCCCTAAAACCAGCCAACCCTTGTCCCCAGGAGTGGACACCCCTGAGTCCAACTCTGACATCTGTGGTCCCTTTAAATTCTTTCCTTTCCTTTGTTTCAGAGCCTAGTGAGAAGCCTCTCAAGCAAAGGGCCAAATGGGAAAAGTCTTGTTATTAACCTCCACACCTGCACTTGAAAGCTAAGATTCAGCAGCAGGTGGGGGAAGGGAGGTGGGCTATGGCAGTGCGGGAGGGGACGGTTTGAGAATGCGCCCTGCGCACACGTGTGACCCATGGGTGCATTCAGGGATCGAGAGACTTATGCACCTAATTTCTACCCTTGGCTGAACACCAATTTCCAATCCAACTGCCACCTCGTCCCGGGCAGGCTGCAGCCAGTATGTCTCCTCCGCTGGCCTGGATGCGCCGGACGCTTGTCACACTAGCCCCCACCCTCCCCGGGGCAGGGGCAAGGGCACGGCTCCCGCCAGGTTAAATCTGGGGGCCGACTGGATTCTCGGGCCCGGGCGAGTCTGAGGAGGGCCTCTCCCTCAACACGCAGGCAAATCAGCAGGAAGAATTCAGAATGTCGCTGCGACTGGCAGGGGAACCCTCATACACTCAGGTCCAGCCTCAAAGGAGGCTTTATTTAGTCCTCGAGATACTACTGCTCCGTGTGTCCCACTATGGTTTACCTAGGCACCGAAAGCAGAGGACTTCATTCGATCTCAGTCCTGGCCTGCAGAAGCTCACAGCGCTCCGCAGAAGAGAGCCTTTATGCCAGTTCTAAAGCACTCTGGAAAAAAAAAATCCTTAAAAATACAACCACCAAAAAACGACAAGGAGGTGGTCATTCTTTTATACTGATGAAAGAGAGTGGTTATTAGTCACAAATTTTACTTACATCTTCTAAAACCATCTTCTTTCCCTATCAATTCCCACTTTTTGGTTTAATAGGAAAATGGCTTCTGAAAAATTCTGTGAGGTGAGGCCAGGGGTCGAAGACATCTACAATGTGGATTTGATCAGGCAAGAGACGGAAGGTAGGTGTGTGTGTGCACACGTCTACAGTGTGGATTTAATCAGGCAAGAGACGGAAGGGGGTGTATGTGTGTGTGTGTGTGTGTGTGTGTGTGATCTTGGAGGATGTGTGAACTTGTGTGTGTGTGTGTGTGTGAGATCTTGGATGTGTGAACTTCTGTGTGTGTATGTGTGTGTGTGTGAGTGATCTTGGATGTGTGAACTTCCACATCCAGCCCTGAGCATTCCTAAAAAAAGGAAAGAAGTCCCCAGTCTCCTCTCTTTCCCAGGCTGAAAAATTCCCAAGTTTTCCAGCCAGGCTTCCAATATATCAGACAGAAAGATGAAAACAAGAGGAGGGAGAATTAAGAAGGGCAGAGAATGAATTTGGATTTCTGCTTAACTTTCAATTCTGTCTCCAGAATTCCTTTTGGAAGAGAAATGGTAAAAAGAGGGGGGGGGAGTAGAGAATAAGAGACATCGTGTTCTTTCCTTATGACCCCAAAAAAAATCCAAACCTTGCTATTTTAAACAAAGAAAAGCACAGTGTGTGAGGAACAGCTTGCATACAGCTGAAGCCGGCATTATTTACCTCGGGTTTCCTATACTAACTCAACTTTTACTTCTTAAGCACTTTTGCAACAAAAGAGAAGAGGAAAAGGCCCAAAGAGGTGCATAATACGGAGATCCGCCAGTGCATCCTGAAGGTTGCCCAGGGTGCTCTCCTGTCCAGGCTGGCCGTGGGGCCTTGCCAGCTACTGTTCCCAGCTGCCAGCCAAGGTGCCCAACCCAGCTCTGACAACAGTCTGCAAAGCTCCCTCCCCAGCACCGCTCACACTTACAAGTGGCACTTGTCTATGGCGTTTATGCTCAATCCTGTTGAGGTTTCTAACTGGCTCAGAAAAGATGGTGTTTTCAGACAGCTGGGGCCAGCGGTGGGGTATGGGGAGGCAGGCCAGCTTCCACCTCGTTGGGGGGGTGACCAATGCCAGTAAAGTGGCCCCGGCATCAACCAACTTCTAAACGCTTTGATGCCAGTCTCAACGGACCCACTAAAAGGACTGTCTCCAACCCACTCTACTTTCTCCAGTCAGCAGGGCCTCGAGCATCAGCTATAATCTCTTCGCCAACTGCACATGCCTTGTTCCTGAACGCAAATGCAGCAGGGTGGGCCAAGGGGCTACCGTGTAACAGGATTCCAGGCTTCAAGTCCCACTCTCCACCTCACCCTAGCTGTGTGACCTTAGTCAAGTTACTGAACCTCTCCCATCAGGGAAATGGAGTGGCCAGGGGGTAAAGGAGAATACACCAAGCCTCAGCAGTGCCTCATAATGACTGTCATCATTCACTCATTTCCTCAAAACCTATTCACCCAGGGGCATTTGGTCAGTAGAGCATGTGACTCTTGATCTCCAGGATGCGAGTTCAAGCCCCATGTTGGGCTCAGTGCCTACTTCCAAAAAAAAAGGAAAGAAAGAAAGAAAAGAAAGGAAAGAAAAGAAAGAAAGGAAAGAAAGAAAGAAAGAAATTCACCTAGCCCTCAATTCTTAAAGGTGACCGGTTTCACAGCTGAGGGTAGGGGTGAAGGGGAGGTAGGAAAGGAGGGCAAAGAGCTACCCCAAAGAAGAAAGCCACGGTGGTGAAGACAATCAGAAGTGAAGGGAAAACAGGATTCCTTATTCATGCGCTGAACCCAGACGTTATCGGCAGATACCGTGGGGTACCATGCAACTAGGCTAAATCAAGAGCTTGAGGTCTACGCGTGGTCAGGGAACTCCTGGGGCTGGGGAGGGTACTGGATTATTTTAAGTAACAAGGAGAAGAGGTGTGAAGAGGCAAACACCAAACTTGCTGAGGGTCTCCAGGTCGCTCATTAAAAGCACCTCTTCTCTCAGGGTCACCCTGGATGATGCCTCCAGGATGGTGAAGGATCACTGACCCAGGAAGCTATATCCCTCTGCCTGGTGCTGCCATGGAGCTTACGAGCAATCACCCTCCCTCCCCGCCCCCCCACCCCAAGCTTATCTGGCCCTACTGTTTACAGCTCACCACACCACAAATCTTTATTTCTTGTCACCCACTGGCCCGAGCTGTCCCCACTCCCTGTTTCTTCCAGACAAGTTAATAAGATGGAAGGCTCCCCAGAGGCCTGGAGCCGGCGAACATTATCACTTGGAAGCAAGGCAGAAATCCTGACACATCGGAAATGACTTCAAGCCTATTAATTACCCTTTCTTCTTTGGCAGATCTTTTGAAAGAAAGCTTGACAAATTGAAAGGAAGGCTAGCATTGCCTCCCCGCCCCAATTAGGCCCCCACTCCCACCCCAGTAACACCAATCTGCTACCTGCCTTTTTATTTTAAACAATTTGTCAGAACGGTACCCACACCTCGAGGGGTCCCACCTCTGGTCCGCATTGTCAGGGCCGCAAAAGGCAAGCCCCTCTTTAGGGACTAAGTCTTTGAAATCCGAGAGATCTGGAAGCGGGAAGAAGTAGGGAGTGGGCAGGGCTTAGAACCCCAGGGCCTGTCTTCCGAGGACATTCACAGGGAGCCCAGACCCCAAGTCACATATTCAGGGGAGGAGCGTCCACGCTCTCTCATTCCTGGGGTGACAGATGCAATGATGCTTGGATTCCTGGATGCAGCATCTTTCCTGAAATCCTCTGGATGAATCTCGCCAACAGAGAAGTGTGGGGGAGGGGCTTCTAAAGCTAGAAAGCCTGGTGTGTTGAGGGGCCAAACAATAACTGCATCTTCACGCTTCCCCGTCTACCACACCAACATCTACTCGGGGCTCCCCTGAAACAATCCCTTCCTTAGTGAGGTTTATACAAAAAGGACTAGGTGGATTACTTTAATTTGAGAGCCCTCTTCTTTGGTGTATTTTATATATCCATCTATTCAAATCACCAAATGGATTCCAATAGGAATTGCAAACATAACTATTGATTTTCTTACTGAGATGGGTTCCTTCCATCAAAGCGGTCCCCATATTAATGTGAACAGAATCACCATCCCCTCAGCTGCTCCACCCTGAACCTATAGTCAGCCCTAATTGAGCCAGCTCTTCATAACCAGCATCCAACAACTGAGAACATCTTGGGTCTCATCTCCAAAAAACTGCCTCTCCCCATCCCCTCTGCTACAGCCCAAGACCTTGGCAGCTCTCATCTTCTGCAATGAACTCCCACTGGCTTTCCTACTGCCCAGTGTGTGGCCCTGTCACCCTTCCTCAACTCAGGAGCCAGTGGGATCTTTCCAGAGCAGAGTCCTATGCCTCTGCCCTTCTTCCCTCCTTCCAACAGCTGCCCTCCACCTTGCCCTGGCTCACAAACTCTTCATGGTCCAGCCCCTACCTACCTCCCTCGATCATTGCCTACCACTCTCCCTCTCAGCCATGGCCTTCTGTCCTTCAAACATGCCACGTTCATGCCCACCCCCAGGGCCTTTGCACTCACTGTTGCCTTCTCCTTGGAATACCTCTGCCTCCCAATTCAAATGCCTGCTCCTCGGGGAGGCCATGGCCACCTACCCACCTAAATAGGCCCTAGGCTCCCTCACCAGGATTTTCCTATTTTTGCTTCAGAGCACTTAGCAGTACCTGAATTGATCTATGCTCCTCCCCAAAAGAAGAGGAGCTTGCAAAGAAGGAGAGCTAGGATTAGGCCTGCTTTGTTCCTGTAGTATTGCTAAAACTTGAACAGCTCCTGGAACAGAGGATACCCCAGTACGCAGCAGAGCCCCCAGCACAGGATGGACCTCCGCTGGTACCGTGGAGGGCCCCTTTGCCCCTGCCAATCTGAGGAAACCCAGAATGAACACATCACTGGATCAGTACAACCCAGCCCCCACCACAGCTCTGGAAATACCAAGGACTTTAAGCTGGAACGACCCACTGCCTGACCACCCCTGGCAGCTGGGAGAGCCCCCATCACTATCGTCTACGAAGGTCCCACACAGCTTTCCAAGGGCATTCTAGATTTGAATCTCTGCACCTGGGTCTGCTAAAGGCAAGGCCACGCACCCAGGCGCCATTTTTCTGGTGCATTTCCACCGGATCGCATTTTAAACTCAAACAAAAAAATGTTTTAAGCCATTACCTGGGAAATCATCAAATCATTTGTTCATTCTTATTAGTGCCACTGTAATTAAAGAGAATCATATTTCCGAAATCTTAAGCTGCACTTAACAAAACCCACCCTCCAACCAATCAATTAGTATTACAATAACCACGTTCCCTTGTTGCCGCTGCGATTAGCATTTTGATTGAATGTCTGTTGAAAAGTGACTGGTAACAGAAGATTGTGTTCAGAAAGTAATGTTTCTTTATTCGTCACCACCGAACCTTGTCTGGTTGTCTCCAGTCTCAGCTCAAAAGAGACAAGACAGTTTCCAAAAGCAGTCATTTTGGTGGCGGATTATATTTTCAGGAGGTGGGTGATAAATTAGGCATAATGGCTCTGGCATGGCCAGCTAACACACAGGGGCCTCCCGCTGACTGTGGCCTTGGCACCAGGCAGCTGCACCTCCATGACCAGAGCCCTCGGCGGGGGTGGGGATTATGTGTCCCTGCTGCCGCGGCACTCGCCCCTACCCCAGTAATCTATTACAGTAAATGCCAGGTCTTCAGACACAGCACTTCAGAAAACTCAGATATAATAAGGCCTCTGCCAGATAAGCCAGTGACCACCGTGATTCCTACAGAAGATCACCATTACCCGCTACTCTGCCAGGCACTCGGAAAACCCGTTATTCTAGCATAACACAGTCTCCAGTCGTCATAATAATAAAAGTACCAGTCAGTAAAGAGATGGGTTAAGAAGCTTCATTACGGGCAGAAAATGCCTGTCTTCTCCACGTCACAGGAATTAAACACAAGAGTTCATTAAGTCACTGTATTAGAATTTAAATGACACGCTGGTTCAGACAGCTCTATTTATGGATGCCCCCCATCATCAAAGCCTTGTGTGGCTAACTGGAGAGTTCCAGAACAGAACACAGCCAAACCAACCAAAAAGTTTCCATTACAGCACATACTTAACTCCAGGCAAGTCAGCTTCTCAACTAGAGGAGATTCTGCTTTGACCGGCTTTAGAGTCGAAAAAGGGTATAGGAGTGGGGATGTCGGCAGTGAAGAAGGCCACGTGCTCCAGGACAGAAATGTGGAGGGGGTTAAATGTCATCCATCTGTCTGTCCATTCATAAAGTTTCAATCCACAGCAAAGGACATGCATGAGTTTCACCCACTTCCTGCCCACAGCTCACCATACAATAATAGCAAGGGGCATCGGCAAGTTGTGTTAATGCATCATTTAAAAAAAATACAAAAAACAAAAAGCAAAACTTCTAGGGCGCCTGGGTGGCTCAGTTAAGCGTCTGCCTTCAGCTCAGGTCATGATCCCAGGGTCCTGGGATGGAGTCCCGCATCGGGCTCCCTGCTCAGTGGGGAGTCTGCTTCTCCCTCCGCCCCTGCCCTGCTCATGATCGCTCTCTCGCTCTCTCTCAAAAATATATAAAAATCTTAAAAAAAAAAAAAAACTTCTAGAATTCAGGGGAAGGGGGGAAGCGCCATACGGTTCCTTGAAAAATCTTCCTCCTCCAAGCCCCAGTTCCTTTTCCTCCCCCAACTCCAGCTTCTTCCCTGGCTGCCAGACAGGATTTTTCTGTCAGGTAGCAATTTCATTTTTAAAATGTTCTTATCAAGGATTTAGGGTGAAAGATAAAAATCACAGTAAATCATCATAAAGGAGTGTGGTGTGAGGCATAGTATTTTACAAATCAAAACAGTTAACAAAATGAAAATGCAAGGACAGGAAAACAAAGTAAGTTTAAACATCCTCTGAAAAGGGGGGGGGGGGGATCAGAGGCCAAATTAAACAGAGAGATCACCCTTCAGATTTCCAAGCCCCTTTGGTAACAGTCTTGGCAGATCTGTTAAGAATTGGATGAACAGTCCAATTTCCACTTTAAAACAGGAGGTTTTTAGAAGGTATATATATTGTCAAACGATTACACACACTTAACTAAGGGGCTTTCATCGAAGTCATCTGACCTGCAAGCATGTGTTGCTAATATCACTGCTTTATTATTTATCAAATCAATTTCTTCATGGAATGACTAATAAGGCAGACACAGCTGCTCTCCTCTTCCCACCCAGCTGCTACCGACCAGACAACAGCAAGATTTGCTAGGCTACCTGCGGTTTCTTACCCCCCACATTTTGCTAAAGAAACTTACAAAAAATAAAAGGGGTGGGAGGAAGAAGGGATGGACCCAGGAGGTGCCAATTTAGGATTCAAGCCACTTTGTGGAAGCCGTTTATACTACCCAGGAAAAGTTAAGACTGCTAATTGACCAGGCCAAGGCATGAGTCTTTGTTTTAGCAAGGGATTTTATTAATCCCATCATAAAGGAACCGCAAACCTAAAATAAAGTAAAAATACATACGGGCACCTACTTTCCTATTTTGATCCTTTGTAACATCTTTGATTCCAGCATTTTTAAAACAAAGGGCCACATCTCATTCACCTACGCACCATCTCCCACCCCCGGCCCCACAACACACACAAAGTTCCTATACACCCTTAGAATGGCAACTCCTAAAAATAGTCATGAAGACATTTATTCTAACCTTTTTTTTAATTCTAACTTTTTAGTATAAATTTACCAATCTCTTCGGAGGCCTACCTGAAAATTCACAATAAATAAGAACATGCAATTTGGTGAGTTCCCATCTGCCAAGGAATGATTCCATTGTCCATTAAAAGCTACAGTTCTAAAAATACATGAAGGGAAATTATTAGGTATTGTGGATACACATTTCTGTTGTAAAACAGGATCAGTACTATGGGCAAAATACAAAGCTCCTTTTATAAATCTTACCTGTTTTTTAAAAAGGTAAGACAGCATGGGGGAGGGAGCAAATTAAACTATAATTTTCAGGCAATGTTTCCTTATTGTCACTCAGAAAAATTGCCAGGTGTTTCCAGAGTAGTTTATACATAAATATACTAGCTGAATCAGGAAATCTTCCCAGGGCAAATGAATTAACTTAATTAAAAGAAGACTAAGATGCCAAGCCTAGTGATTTGGGAAGTGGGGAGGAAATTCAGAAATCTCTAAGTACACACCTTTCTACCTGGCCTTTGAGAGTGAAGCACATAAGTGTTTTAAATCCTGGTATGGACCCCTGGCTGAAGTACACCTACCCTTGGCCCACCAGGCTGCACCAGGCATCATGGGTTAGGAGAAGGAATGCAGGACTTTTTTTTTTTTTTTAATTGAACCAGTATTTTCAGTCTTTCTTCCAGGTCACCTGTAAAAGGCAACTACAACCCCACCAAAGCCATTTTTTTTTCCCTTTTAAGAAATACACCCCTCCACCCGCCGTTAGTTTGCTGAATAATTGTTCCTCCTTTACGCTCTGGAAGAAACAGCAGTGTTCCCGAACCATCTTCAGGTTCAGGCTTTACCAAAGCCCTCTCCCGAAAACACCTGTAGCTCTTACACTCTCCTCCAGGCAAGACCACTGCACCTCTTTTTTTGCGAGCGTAGGTCTCCGGCAGGGGGAAGGCACAGAGCAGAGGAAGTGGAGATGAACCTCTATTTTCAAGCAACCGAGAACAGAGACCACAGTGGGGAGGGCCTGCCCTTTTTCCACCCACCCTCTTGTCCTATATATTAATACCATTTGCCAAATACTGGGGATATAAGGGAAGGAGATGGGGAAGACACAGATAAGAATCAAATAAACAAGTAACACAATCACTAAGAACTGAGAAGTGCAATGAAGGAAAAGGACAAGGAACTGGGAGCCCAGGGGACCGATGGAGCTGACCCAGTCTGGGGGCTGTGGGAAGATCTCCCTGAGGAAAGGATATTTAAGACTCCTCCTGCAAAGTGAGTAAGAACTGGCCAGGAGTGGAAGACAGACTGTTCCTGGTCCCCCGAGGAACAGCCTGTGAGGGCGGCCCTGTTAAGGCAATGCGCAGGAGGCTGGCATGGCTGCAGAGAGCACGGTATCGGGTGAAGCTGGACAGGAGAAAAGGGCCGGGCAGCAAAGCCTCTGCAGACCAGCGCCAACATCTTAGGCCTTATCCTACCAGGGACAGCAAGCCAGCAACGTATTTTCGGTAGGACAATAACTCGATTCACCCACCTGCCACTGCTCGCACGATCACCGAGGGCCACTCACCTATAGGAGACAACGCCTCCCTCCCAGGGCTTACGCACCAAGGACGGCCCTCCACCCCACGGCCTAGACATGGGTCCGGATCAAAGACCTGGTCAGCAGCCCTGCCTTAGTGAACTTTAAAGCTGGAAGGCCCTTGGAGAGCGTCTGACCCCGGGGTTCCCGGCCCTGACTGCACACTAGCTTTAGCTGGGGGAGCGCTGAAACGCCTCCACGCCGGGGCTCCAGCCTGCAGTCTCACTTAATTGATCTGGGGTGGGCCCCAGGCATCGGTCCGTTTTCAAACTCCCCAGGTGATTCTAATCTGCAACCAGGGTTGAAAACCGCGGATACGGTCGGAAACCTCGGACATGAGAGCCATCATTCATCATATGGACCTCTTAAAGCTGGGCTGTGGGATGCCGTAAGTCACCCCGGTCTTCCCAGCCAACCCCGTCTGTAAGTGAGGAAGCCAAAGTTAGCCGCAGGGAGTTAAGCGACTCTTGGGATTATGAGAAGAATCTAAGTTCCAACTAAAGGAACATAAGCGGACGAGGTGAACTTTGGGGGAAGTCCCCTTCTTGACTACGCAGACTAGAAGGGCATCGAAACCCATTGAGGGCCTTCTCCTAAAGTGATGTTTCCAATAGGCTCCCTGGATCCACCGCCGTTCCCACCCGGGGAACGCATAGCAGCTGGGTGTGAGGCAGGAGGGAGCCCAGGGCTGGTGAGAGATACACAAAACAGGGGCCACTGTTGCTTCTGTGTCTATTCTGGGCCCAGAATGGATGATGTCACCCCAGTGGCAGTGGAGAGCGGGAGTCATGAATCATCCACGAACCGGCCCAGCCTCCGAGATAATAAATCGGATGTCAGCATTGCGTCCTTTGCAGATCTGGTGCAGAGGCGCCGGCTTTGCCTCGGCTGCCGGAACACAGGCACCGGCGCTGGAAACATTCAGACAGAAGGATGTGCTTCCAATTATTTCCTGACATCAAGACGGGGCAAGTTGAGGAAGAAATTTGGAATTTGTAGGGAGTGCTCAAAGGCGACCAACTCTGATCACTGTAAAATCACGGCAGTTACTTTATGTCCTGCCAGGCTTGCCAACAAAACCTGAGGGTTAAGAGAAGCACATCCACGTGGGTGCCCAGACTATTCATTATTGCGGTGCCCACTTGCGTCCTGTGACTGGGGACCTGTAGGTATTGGCGTCTTGACCCTCAATGGCATTAATTTAGCTCAGAAACTCATTCTAGGATTGCATTTGGCAAACGTTCCTGCCTGGAAGGGTTTCTGGGACAACATAGAGAAATCAAGAAGTCTGTCTGGCAGGTTCTGAAGTTCAGCGTTGTCTCGCTGTGTTTGTTTTTATTTTTTCCCAGGGTGGAAGTTGGAGCAGGTATGTAAGGAGGGTAGAGTGTGTGTTGTCTCACCCAAGCTCTCCTGACTTCCTTCTCTCTTTTCTCTTATTTCCCTAGGCAGCCGAACTGAATGAACCAAGTTGGAAACACCCATCTAATGGGCGGTTTGCATTCTTGAGAGCTGGGGGTCCTGACAACTCCCCAGTGTAACTGGCGTATCCACAACTCTGAAGCGTATTCTTTGACTTCCAAAGAAATGACCGAGCTCTGAAGATGACTAGATTAAAAATGAAATCTCAGAATTCTTCGAGTGTTTCTACTGAAAAACATATGTAACACCCAAAGGTCAATTTCACGGTCTTTGACGAAATTCGACCTGGGCAAGCCACGAACGATGTCAGGATTTGTGGGCCGTGTTCTCAGATTTCTCCCGCACATAGCTTTGCCGAGGGAACAGCATGACGTGACGGGGATGCCCACGGCCACGGCGGCCCTGGAGCAGGGGCACCTGTCCCGCAGAAAGCGGGGCTCTGCCCTGTGTGCGCTCCCCAGGGCGGCTGTAACAGCGTGCCACAAACTGGGGGTGCTGAAAACAACAAAGTTGAGTGTCTCACAGTTCGGGAAGCTAGAAGCCTGACATCAAGATGTTGGTGGGGCCGCATTCTCCCGAAGGCTCCAGGAGAAAATCTGTCCTGAGCCCTTAGCTTGTGGTGTTGCCGGCAATCCTGGGCTGACGGCTGCATCATCCCCAGTCCTGCCCTCGTGGTCCCATGACACTCTCCCCTGTGTGTCTGTCTTCACGTGTCTTCCCTCTTAGAAGGATTCCAGTCATATGGGATGAACCTGACCCAGAATGGCCTCATCTTGATTACCTTTGCAAAGACTCTATTTCCAACTAAGGTCACATTCTGAACTAAGAGGGGTTGAGACTCCCCCTTTGGGGAGGGGGGGACACAATTCAACCCACAATATTCTCCCATCTTGGCAAACCTGATGGCATCTGCACGCAGCACTCTGGAGTGTTAACATTTTCTCTAATCAGCGAGCCTTGGCCTTTCTTCCCCAAACAACAGTAACAGTAGTCACAGCAAAATAACAGGAGCCGTTAGACTAATAACGCTAACATTTACAGATGGTCTCCTAAGCATCAGATGTTTCACACACATGAATTACCTCACTCACACCTCACTAGTCTGGGAGTTAATAACAGTACCCATTTAACAGATGAGAAAACTGAGGGTCAGAGAAGCTTACTAACGTGCCCAAGGTCACACAGCTGATTGGTGGTAGTGCTGAGATTTGGGAACCCAACAGTGTGACTTGAGACCGAAGCTCTCACCCCTTTGCCACGTGGCCCAGACACCTCACCACCTTCATTTCCTAGGTACTTGCTGGGCCTTTTAAGCTATAAGCAACAGGGACACAAGGGGGATTCTGTATTTGCCATATTATGTAAGATTCCCACATGTTTATTAATCATAACTTGGTTAGGAAAATGCTTTTAACTTTTTTCTTTAACTAAAAAGCACTTTGAGGGGCGCCTAGGTGGCTCAGTTGGTTAAGCATCTGCCTTCAGCTTAGGTCATGATCCCAGGGTCCTGGGATCGAACCCCATGTCGGGCTCCCTGCTCAGTGGGGAGTCTGCTTCTCCATCTCCTACTGCCCCTCTCCCTCGCTTGTGCTTGCTTTCTCTCTCTCTCTCTCAAATAAATAAAATCCTTAAGAAATAAAAAGCACTCTGAACTTCTGGAATGGAGGGTCTCCCATTTGACCTCTCTCCCCACAGGTCTGCGATAAACTCAAGCAAACCATGTTTCTTTGCAGACGGGGACCAGGCTGGCTATTCTATTAATAGCACATTGTCTGGGAGGAGCAGAAACTACTAAGAAAATCTTCATCTATCTATCTGACTCTCTGTTTATGGAAAGAAAAAGGCAAGTCAGAGGTAAAAAGATCCTTGGCTGCATTTAATCAAATGTTGTTGTTCTGGATTAACCTGGCCCGTCTCCCTGGCAAGAGAGAAAACTCCGATGAGCCAGGGCCCACACCTCATTCAACCAAGCATGAGATACTGCACGTTGTACCAGCCCCATCATTACAACCAAGTTTTAGAACATTTACGCAAATGTCAGGAACAAGGTAGAAGTGACAACAGTTACCATGTTAGGGAGCTGGGATGAGGTGAATTTTTTTCTTTTGAAAACTCTCTCTTATGTTGTTGTATCACTGCATTTGCAATTCAAATTAGAATGAATTTTAAAAGCTTACACTAAAAAAGTAAATGTTTGAACAGGTAATAAATGCACATGGTACAAAAATTCAAAAGGTAAATAAGTATACAATAAAATGTTTTTCCTTATCTTTGTACCTCTAGGCACTTAATCCTCTTCCCCAGAAGCGAAGGCTGCTTTTTATTTATGTACATTTGCATCTGTGAATATATAGGCCTGCGCATAAAACACACTCAGGTGCTCACTGTGGCCAGAGACTGCTCCAAGTCCCTTACACTAATTAACTGATGTAAGACTCAGGCTAACCCGAGGTCATCATTCCTATTTTACAAATGAGGAGTCTGACTCACAGAGAGGGTAAGTAACTTGCCCAAGGTCACACAGCTATTATGTCGCAGAGCTCGGATTCAAACACCAGCTGCCTGACTCTAGAGCATGTGCTCTTACCCACTATGCCGTTCTAACGCTTTATGACCAGTTCTGTGGGGATCCTTTCAGAAAGTCTATGCACACGCAAGGGTATGTTTTGTGGGGGAAGGGGAGGGGAAGATTGTTTTAAAGATTAGGGTCTTAAAATTCAAACACAGACTGTAGTCTGTTTGCCTCAAGAAGTTAAACCAATGGTCTTCCTTAAGGGGGAAAGGGAAGAAATGAGGCCCGCTCATGGTGGGCACTTAATAACTCGTATGGAGTGAGTACGTTAGCCCCACCAGGGAGCCAAACGGGGCTCAAAGCTCTTCGGTAACTTGCCCAAGATCACCTGCGGGAAGCTGGGATGGCCTGCAAAACTCTGGGTCTAGAAGTACACCGTGCCCACACAGAGATGCAGATGGCCTAGCGCACGGCCTCTGCTCCGCGAGGCTCCGAACAGAAGCTCAAGTCCAGAGCTGGGAACCTCGAGTCCCCAGGGAGGCAGCCACCCCGGCTTCTGGTTCCCGGGCCCCTAGCAGCGCTGTGGTGCTAAGAAGGGGGGTGCTTTTAATCAAGTCGCCACGCTGAAGGCCTCCACACCCTGCCCTCACGGAGATCTTCCAACATGTCGTGAGAGTCTGAGCCCGGGCCTCTATGGGAACAGGGCCCAACAAAAGCCTCATTGTCCCTCTCCACAAAAAACCATTTCTGGGTCAATGAAATTGCTGACCCTGGGCCCACTCCCTTTCTGCTTCCGTGGGCCTCAGCCAGGAGGGAGGCAGGAAGACCTATTAGCTCACCACCCTTCTCGTGCCAGGGCTTTTATTCCAAAGGAAAGAAGTTTCAGATTTATACTCCAGCTCCAGAAAATGCAGTGCATCCAGGGTGCCAGATCCCCCCGGCGACACAGGCTCCCTCTGGCGCTGGGCACCCTGTCCCCCCAGCCCCGTTGCTAGGGAGTCGAGGGCTTTGTACTCCTCCGCGTCTACAAAGAAAAGCAGGTGAACAGAAACCAAGCTACTGTGTTGATTAATATCTCAAGAGACAGCGCCGGAATGGGCGCTTCCGGAACTTAGTTAGCTCAGGGGAAAAAAAAAATTAAAGCACTCTCCTTGCTTTCCTGTCAGAAATAAAATTAAGGTCTCAGATCGATGTTGCCAGGGCTGGGGTATCTACGGGAATCTTTAATGGCCTCCTCTGCATGTTTTCAAATGCGCATTCCCCTTCAACCCTGCCCTTTTAATTGGTTATTTGCGAGGTCATGTTTGCACCAATTTCTCGGGAAGGCTAATGGTGTTTATTTAAGGAGAAAATAAATGTGCAGACAGCTCCAGGGGCTGGTCTCTGAAAGATGGCTCAGGGTGGGGGCTGCAGCTCTGTACCCCGCTCCCCCCCCTTCCACCCTCCATTCCTGCACATCCCTGCTAGACTGGAGGAGGTCCTGAGATGGCTCAGGTGACAGGTCAGGCCTTGAGGGAAACGTGCTATTGGCTGGGGCTGGGGTGGGGAGTTAATAAAGTGGTACAGCCCCGGGGCAAGGCCCTACAAGGGAGTGAAGACTCTGGGTTGCACCCTTCATGGTGGGCACATAGAAGCCTGCTCACCCTCCCTTACACAGCCCTGGCTTTAGAATGAGCCCAGTTAGGAGCCCAGCACCCTGGGTTTCGAGCATCTAGTGGAGAGGTACGTGGAGGTCCATTTATACCACCGTAGGATTTGGCAGTTCTTCCACATTCTAACTAAAGCGTGCCCAACTTCGAGAATGCACGTAACTGTTTTCCAACAGAGTCTCTCCAAGTACCCAAAGGCTGCAATTAACATCCACATCACAACCACAGTGGTTGCCCTCGCCCCACTCCCCACATCCCTTCTACCTGGGGTGGACAGGAGGAGACACAATCATACTGAGTTGCTACCCCATTCTGAACACTCTCTCCTAGAGTCCTGGTTTATCAGTAACTTTCCTAAGCAGTTGTCCCACACTAATATGGTCCATTGTGGGAAGAGAAGATTATCACCTGACCCGATCGAGACCCTTTACTTCATTAAAGAGCCCAAGTGCCATGCTTGGTGGCCACATCATCCCATCATCCTACAGACTGGACTGAAAGTTCTGTGTAGCCAAGACCCTTGGCTGGCATTCATGGCCCTATTAACAGACCGGCTGCAGATGCAGAATTGGGATCAGTACTAATGATGATCAAGCTATTGCTTTATGGTCTCTAATAAACCCCTTGATACCTCTCAGACTTGGGGTGGCACACGATGGGTGCCCAATGCCATCGGCAGCATGCATAGGGGACGAGAGGCAGATTTGAGAGGTGGGGACCATGCAAAGGCATGGCTGCAGCAGCTGGACTCCAGGGTGGGCATGGAGGCCCTTGAGCCACATCACCAGGTGTCCTCACCAGCCGCGACTCCAGGAATCCCTGCCGCCCTTCCTACCCCGTCCAACAACCCTCTCCCACCCAGAGGGACTTCTTCCTCCATCCCACAAAGTCCCAGCTACGGGCCGGAGAGTTCCAACCTTCTTTCCCAGGTAAGGTCAGAATGCTAGACTCCCATTAGGAAAAACACACACATACATTATCTTTGACATCCCACACCTACGAAGCAAGCAACACCTTTTCATTTTTCATTTAGTTTACACCTTTGTGAAACTCCTTTTACATTCCGCACCCCGTGTACCCCCCACCCCCAGCTCTGGTGAGAAGGCCCCGATGAACAAATAATTACAGGGCAATCCTGAATCATGTCTAGCATACATAAAACAGTCAGTCTGGACTTCAGAGGTCAATTTCAAAAGTGACTGTCTGGCAGGTAGTCAGGACATTAAGGGCTCTTTTTCCTCCTTAGAAAAGCATTATCTTCTATCACAGTTTCAGCGACCTCTTACTGGCACCGTTTTAATAAAATAACTGATTACGCAAATTACGGAGACCTTCAACTTCAGCCAACTGCTTTTTGCGACCGAGACGCGAGGCAAGCTTCGAGGGAGAAGCAGAGCTCCGTCAGCCCCACCTCGTGGAGGTGAGCCTGCGGAAAGCTCCTCCCTCCGGCCACACGGGCCCAACAGGTGCCCTTCCAGCCCCGTGGCTCCTGGGAGGGCACAGTCACCCTGGCAGAGGGCCCTCCGCGTAGGGGGCCTGCTGGTGACGGTGCTCTCGGAGGGTCACGAAACCACCCGGGCTGCGGTCAGTTCAGCGGAGGGGCCGGTTGGGGAGCCAATGACTGTCTCAGAACCCCTGGCTCTCTCCAAAGCCATCAGCATTGCACTTAACAAACGACCCTTAACAGTAGCGAGGGGAGTCCTCCAAAACACTGAGCTTTATCGTCCTCTCCCGGTCTCCGTCCCTTTGCCTCTGGCAACGTTCTGGAGCAAACAGGCCTGCTGGGGAATGGAAGCCACGGGAGGTAAGAAGGCCCGTCTCTGAGTCTCGCCTCTGTACGAATTCCCTCTCCAGCCGACCTTCATCAGGCTTGACTCATTTTCCACTGGACCCCCAGCCACCCAGCTCTCCCCTGATGGGCCAGATGTGGAGGGACCGGCAGTGCAAGGCTCATGAATCTAGAGGCCTGGGGTCAGAGAGAGGGACAGCTGAGCCTCCCCTGGAATGACACTCGTGGTGGGGGCTCCCTTCCCTGACGAGGAGGTGAACATGAGATATATTTCAGCAACCCCCATCCCCACGTTCCTCCACTTTCTCAAGCAGGGCTGATGCAGGGACAATGGGGACAGATCCAAACCATGCCACCCTCCCTCCCTCTCTCCGGCTCACCCCTCAGCCCTCTGCCTCCCAAAGGGTAAACTGGAAAGGACAGCACTTTGTAGTGTCTTCCCTCCAGCCCCTCCTCACCCGCCCCACTCTGGGATCAATACCTAATGCTGAATTTAAGATCTTATCTGAGTTTTGCAAGGATAAAGCAACAAACTTTCCCCCAGTGATTAAATCCTTTGATGATCAGCCCAATATTTTTCAGACCACCTCTAACAGCTTTTAGAGAGCAAATGAAATGACTCTGAGAAAATTGGAAAGACACCTTCTTTCTCTCCCCTTGGGCACAAAGAATCTCATGGAAGGCCCCAGCTTTTATCAGCTGCTCAGCTCCTACCTGGCTGCAGGAACCTGCTAAGTGGCCATCCAAATCTCTACATGCCTCGGTTTCTCCGTCTCAAATGGAGGTGCATCATAGTCCAGCAAGAAGGGTAGGCGGAGAAGCACCAATAACAAGGAGGTGCTCAAGAGGTAAAATCACCAAATCCCCTGCTTTAAACCACTGCCTTGCAGTGTGCTTGCAGAGCAGCTGAGAACAAGGGCTCTGGGTCAAACAGGCTGGGTTTACATCCAACTAGGGATTCTGGGCAGCTGGGTTCACCTCTGACCTTCATAAAGATTCAACAGTACGTGTAGGCGCTGTGCTAAGCACGGGGTATAGAACTGCTCAGGAAGCACTGGCTGTTTCTACCAAGAATGTTAACATGGCCTGGGTAACACAGAATCCACTGTACCAACCACAGATCCCCAGATCCCCCCTGTCAGGATCTGCTGGGAGTGCTCCTGGAAGATGGCCCTCAGCTGTCTGTTCCCTCCAGGATGTCCTCAGGGCAAGCCCAAGGTCACAGGTGCTTCCCAGGGTGGGCCGCATCCTGTGACAGATCAACATCAGGTGTAAGGTCAGCCCTTTCACCCCGCTGGGGCCAGCCCTAGCTTCAGAATTCCCAGGGCCTCACAGATCAGCTTCTCCCTCTGCCCGCTGCCCCCTGAGGGCACCCCTGTGTGCCCATCTTCATCTCAGGGGACCCAAAGACAACCCCTCACCTCCCTCTCCTAGCTAAAAAAATAAAAATGAAAAAGGACTTAATCTTGGACACTCCCTCAGTTAAAAGGCTAAAAGCCAGAAACATACTTCAGGTCCTGGAGCTCATCAACCCCAGTCCCCCATTTTGCAGAGGACGAACCTGAGGTATCAGAGAGGTTAGGAAATGTGCCCCAGTCAGGTATCAAGGGGACAGGAGGAGCTTAGAGGTCTGCTCTAAGCGGAGAGTGGGGGAAGACTCCACACCTCTGTGTGGGTCCCATTCTGAATGACCTTCTTCTTGCTTCCACGGGGGAGGACATGTATCCTGGAAGGGCTCATTGTCTCCTGTTCCCCTGGATTCTTTCCCAGGGCGTGAGTGAGGTCCAAGTACAGATGTAAGAGGGAAAGAAATACAGGCTGTCGTTTCTGGGAACAGATGTAACTGAGGGCCACGCTGTCTCTATGGGACTAACGGGGGGCCAGGGGCAGGGCGTAGCCACTGTGGGGCGAGGAGTGGATGCTTAGCCCTGACCTCTGGCTCATGGTGGCTAGAGAAGTCGGAGTGGTCCCGTGAGCCCCGCGGACACGACTCCCCAAATCCCAGGCCCAACCGTGCAGCGTTCCCGGATGACGGCTGTCCTAGCTCCAAGGGCACACAGGTGGTTTTCATAAGGCCCGGCGCTAGGCTGCCTGACGGGGTTGTGCTGGGAGTTAGGTGCGTGGATGCTGGGCAAGCACCGTGGTGGCACACGGGGTTAACGGTGTGCACCTCTTTAAGAAGAAAGCTGGTGGTTCTGCCAGCCCGAGAGGTGTCTTGAACTTCTGCTACTGCAGCACTTTCTTCTTGATAAGATAATGGGAAACGGGAAGCTTGAGGAAGTGAAGGTAAGGTTGGGGCAAGGTGGCTGCCGGGAGGATTTTCTTTTCTTGTGCTTATCACCTGATTCCAAATGCACATTCCATCAGGCCAGGGATGGGGGACCCACTGTTTCATATGGAGGATATGTGCTTCTGTGGTGACACGGTCTTTTTTTTTTTTTAAATTCTTTCCCCTCCTAAATGCTCTGAACCACTTAAGCATTACCCCAGCATTAGCACCCAGTTCAAAGAGAAACTCTCAGCTATTTAGAGGGGCTGGAAAATGGGGCGGGGGGGGGGGGGCAAAGCTCCCACCTACACAGAAAGAACACCAGGGAGCAGGTTTCTGTACAGGAGGGAAGGGGAAGGAGGACGTCAAGGCCTCCTTGTTTAAACTTCCTGGCACACTTTCCCTCCTGCCTTCTCTCCCCACACCCCCCGGGCTACACCCACTCAGGCCAGCTCGCCGGGTGGGCGGCCTGCACGGCAGCCCTGGCCCCACGCTCAGAAGGGCTCCACTCTGAGTTCAATGCTCTGCTGTCACCCTGAAATTCTTAATGATTTTTTACTAAGAGGCCCCATTTTCCCCTTGTTTGGGCTCCACGAATTATTCAAGTCCTACATCCGCGACAGGAATCTTACCCTCTGGCAGGGCAGGAGGGTGCTTGGGCAGGCCCTGCCTTGGCTGGGGGCAGGACGGAGCATGCACCCGGGGCTGTGCCCGGCCTCCTTCCTGCCAGTGCCCCCCAGAAGTCCTGACTCGGGCGAGCGAGCAGTGCCATCCTTGGAACCACTCTGAGCTCAGGGCCGTAAAAGGGACCTCCCTCCACCTCACCAGAGGAGTCACAGAGGGACGCTGCCCAGCACCACACCCAGCGCCCTGGAGAAAGGGAAGAGGCACCACCCATAGCAGGAAGCCTTTGGGTTAGAAATCAGGGAGAACCTTCCCTGGCCCCTGCTCTGGGGCTATGCCCGGAGGGCCCAACGCCCTCAGTGTGAACCTGCCTGTGTCTGTTACTAGTTGAATAACGTGACACGGAAAGTCACCGGCCCTCTCAGGCCCCCCAGATGACACGCCTCCTTCTAAGCAGGGCTGTGAGGGCTGCATGAGATGATTTTTCATCCCCTCCAATACAGGGCCTGATCTGGAGCAGATCAGAAATCCCTTTATTGGTGGATATTCAAAAAAAGAGTGATAAGGCTACACTGCCTAGAAGCCACTCAGGACTCTTCCAGGAGCATGAATTCTAGCACGGAACACCAATGCCACACTCAGATGGGCCTTTCCCACCCTGAAAACAAATGGATGAGAACGCTCTTCTTAACAAGCCCATCCGCATGTGAAGACCACAGAGAAGGAGCAGAATTTGAAATCAGCAGTCCTAGGGATGAGCCCCTGCTCTGACCTGGGGTGTGTCCCTTACCCCCTCTGAGCTTCGGTCACCTCAGATGATGACAGTGAAAACAATAATGGTAAGAGCTAAACTAGGCACCATTGATATGTGCGGCACTAGACTCTCCAAACAACCCTATAGGGAAGTACTCCTTTATCCCCATTTCATAGATGAATAAACTGAGATCAACAAGATAAACAAGTTAAGTGATTCTCCCGAAGTCACAGGGCTGCTGTGAAGATCAGATCAGATGATGCACAGGAAAGCAGTGCTCGGACACCCCCCCCACACACACACCCTGTAAGGATGATGGCAGAGAATAATCACGAATTGCCCCTCTCCGCACCCTGTTCCCCTCCCGCTCTCTCGGCTCTCAGGATGCTGAGCAACGCAGAGGACAAAGCAATCATTCCACACCCGTAAGCTCTTCTTTTCTTCCCTCTCCTTCCCCTACCTCACCCTCCACCCCTCCCCATCCCTTCCCAACATATCCCAACATCGATGCCCCAGTTTTCCACCCTCCCCTCTGAGGATGCTGTGGATGGACACCCGGGAAGCCGGACTGCCAGGCACACTCAGGACAGCCCCTTCCCCCTGCCCCCCACCCCCGACCCTCGTCCTCCCTTTCACTCAGGCTGCCTGCTCCCAACAGGAGAGGCATACAGGCAGTGCTTCTAATCACAGGTGACAGCAAGAATGTAAACAACACAAGAAACATCTAAATGCAATCCAAGTGGCAAGGAAACACCGCTCCCTCTGGCTCCTCTCAAGAATGCTGCTTCCTGCCACCTCCCTTCCGAATCGCGGCTCCTTAGCGCCCCATTCATAGGAGCCCCAGAAACCAGGAGCTTCCGGAGAACAGGAGATAGAACGCCAAGCCATAACCTTGGACTCTACTTCGTCTGGGAGGATTTTCTAGATTCGTCCAATTTTCTGCTTAAAGCAATAATTTCAACGTGTTCCTTTCTTGGGGAGGGGAGGTATGGAGGTCAGAAACCCCTCTGACAATCTGTTCAAAGCTAGGAACATCTCCCAAGAAAACGCAAACATCAAACAGTTTGTGTCATTTCAGGGGTTCACAGACCCCCAAGTTGAGACCTATTTTCTAAAACACGGATAGGACAGGAAGAGCACAGGAGAAAAAATGAGTAAGTGCGGAGCCCTCTGAACGTTCCAGACGTGCAAACGGGCGCTGCCACGTCTGCAATCCCCGTACACGTCGAATAAACCTACAAGAGGGTATTTTTTTTCTTTTCTGACTTGTCAGACTGACAGTGTACTTCTAAACCACCTCCTTCAATGCAAATTGAAAGCTCAGCTGAGTAATTGCTATGAATAATTTCCACTTGGATCCCTTAGTGCTCAGGTCTAGCAGAGACGAAGAAAGCCAGGATCAGAAAGGGATATCGGAACACGAGTTGGGTGTGGCTGATTTTTAACTGTCCAGGATCTGGACTCTTTGTGCTGTGGTGGCCCTCATGAATACAGATGTTCAACAGCTGGGCAACTAACAGAAGGGGCAAACTTTTTCGGCTGGGGATCTTACCTCTGTGCCTGTTGGTCGTCTTATCAAACATCAGCATTGCATCCTCCACCTGCAAAACAAACAAGGGAGTCTGCTTTAGGAATTTTGACAAAACATACAAAACGCTATATGCTGCTGGGGGAGGGTGGTTTCCACCCTCAAAGTCATAGGTGCTCATTAAAATTTATTTGAAAACACAAAATATTAGAAAGAAAAATCACTGTCTTTCCATCTTCCCGCCCAGAACAACCACAGTTAACATCTGATGTATTTCCCTTTAGGAAACATACACTGTATGCCTATTTTAATATAGTTTAAATCATACTGTAATGGAATTTTCCCCTTGTTCTTTTTTTATATAATATTACAATATTGCAAATAATTCCCAGATGAGTACGTCGTGAATATTATCTGGTTTTCTTCCGAATTTTTTTATTGTGGTAAAATACACATAACATAAAAATTTCCATCTTCACCATTCTTAAGTGTAGAGCTCAGTGGTACTGAGTACATTCATAATGTTGAACCACAATCCCCACCCATCCATGTCTGGAACTCTTTTCATCTCATAAAACTGACACTCTACCCCATCAAATAATAACCCCACCCATCCCCTTCGTCCCCCCAGCCCCTGGCAACCACTATCCTATCTGCTGTCTTTATGACTGTGACTGAGGTCCCCCCATCTCCGGGGCAGACATTCCAAGACCCCCAGTGGTTGCCTGAAACTTCGGGTAGTACTCAACCCAGTAAATACCATGTTTCTTCTTGGACATACATACCTATGATAAAGTTTAATTTATACATTAGGCACGGTTGAAGATTTAGCAATAGTAACAAATAATAAAATAGAACAATTACAAAAATATACTATAATACAAGTTATGTGAATGTGGTCTTTCTCTCTCAAAATATCTCATTGTAAAATGTTACTGACAAAGAGAGATGATAAGATGCCTACATGATGAGAGGAAATGAGGTGAATGACGTAGGCAAGTGACATAGCCTTCGGCTGCTACGGATCATCTGATAATCCATCAGAAGGACGATCACCTGCATTAGGACCACGGTTGACCGCAGGTAACTGAAGCCATGAATAAGGGGGGACTATGGTATTTCATATTAAGTAGACTCACACAGTATTTGTCTTTTTGTGACTGGCTTATTCCGTTTATCATAATGTCCTCGAGATTCATCCATATTCCACTGCACGTATATACCACATTTTGCTTATTCATTGATCCATTGACGGATACTCGGTTTTAGCTATTGTGAATAAACATGAATGTATACATATCTCCTTGTGTCCCTGTTTTCATTTTTTTTGTGTGTATACACCCAGAAATGAAATTGCTAGATCATATGGTAACTTTACTTTTAATTTTTGGAGGAACTGCCATCCTGTTTTCCACAGTGGCTGTACCATTTTACATTCCCACCAAGAGTGCACAAAGGTTCCAATTTTTCCACATCCTGGCCAACACTTGTTATTTTCTGGAATTTTTTTTATAGTAGTTATCCTAATGGGTGTGAGCTATTGTGAATTCTATCTTGACTGCAGCATAATATTTCACAGAGTGAGAAACCATTGCTTACTCAGTTATCCTTCTGTGGATATTTAAACTTTTTCCAGTTATACACAATGGAAATTTAATGCCTTGATTGCTCTGGGCTGAACTGTGCCCCCCTCCAAACTTGGATGTTGGAATCTTAACCCCCAGTATCTGAGAATGTGATTGTATTTGGAGATAGGGTCTTTAAAGAGGTTATTGAGTTAAAATGAGGTCATTAGAGTGGGCCCTGATCCAGTACTGACTGGGGTCCTTATACACAGAGGGAATCTGGATCTGGTCAGGTACAGAGGGAAGACCACGTGAGGACACAGGGAGAAGGTGGCTGTCTGCAAACCAAGGAGAGAGGGTTCAGAAGAAACCAACCCTGCCGATCTTGGACTTCCAGCGTCCACAAGAGTGAGCAAATAAATTTTTGTTGTTTGACCATCCAGTCTGTGGTACTTGGTTATGGCTGCCCCAGCAAACTAATACATTCATACTAGGACCTTTACAAACAGATCAAAGAGTAGAAAGCACCAAAGCTATCCTCTGTCTCTCTTCCTCTTCCTCCCTCAGTCTTTCTAGGCATCCTGCAACCCTTTTGGATATTTCTAGCGATAAGATTTCAGGATCCACACTCAATTTCCATGCAGATCTCAAGAAAGTCACCCTCACTGAACCAGATTTGGCTTTGAATTCCACTCCTTGTACTTACGATCCAATTCTTTATTCTTCGACAAAATACCAAAATACCCATCTATAGTGCAGGTATTGTCCTAGCCGATCAGCTACTCACCTGGGAAGGGTACTCAGTTTGGCCAGGTGAGCAGCCTGGTCTCTTCATTCATTTTGTGCCCGAGATTGGCAGTAAAACTACAACTCAACCCATGCGGTCCTGGACAGAGCCGCTAGCCAAAGGGCTCTGAGCTTGGAGCAATTTCAGTGTGTGTGTGTGTGTGTGTGTGATTGGGAGGGACTGAGCACTGTTCATTGGAGCTCAAAGGTTCACAAATGAGTTTGGGGGCCTGCGCTAAGCCAGCTGAGAAAGGGAATCGTAGGCTATTCATTCTTCACTCCTTCCAGACTACAATCTCTGATGGAGGGGAAGACACTGGGCAAGCAATAAAACCAGGTTTAAAATGCTGCCTCCAGACAAATCAAATCTATTTTTCTAGATGCTATCAAATAGAACAGGGGGAAAAGCAAAGTCAAGGTAAGAATGGAGGAGGGGGTAGGCAAGCCAGACACAAACCTTGCAAACCTCGAAGGGACTGCCCTAGCTTAAAAATCCCTTCCGGAGTCAGGGCC
This sequence comes from Phoca vitulina, assembly GCF_004348235.1. NCBI lineage: Eukaryota > Metazoa > Chordata > Mammalia > Carnivora > Phocidae > Phoca > Phoca vitulina. The sequence continues at coordinate 10,668,379 of NW_022589743.1, read as the reverse complement.
CCCTTGGTTGCTAAGCAACCGAGTCTGAACAAACAGGCTCCTGGGGCCTTCCCCTTCTGGTCCCCATTTCTAAAGTCAGTGACTGGGAGGAAAATGGCCTTGCATGGTGACTGCTTCGCCAGCAGGGAGCTCCTCTCTCTCGGCCGGGTACCAGGGTGGAGAAGGAGTGCCTTCACCAGACCCCTCCGCAGCCAGGCAGGCTCGACAGTCCCCCCCGGGCACCTGCGGAGGCCACACACACCACAGCCGTCTGCCTCGGTGCACCACTCAAGCAAAACCACCAGAAGATCAACTGGTTTGTTTGCACACAGAGCAGTCACACTCGAGCATATGGTACTAGACTCAGACCCCAGGGCCTCGGTAAGAATTCCAGCGCCTGCGGTGCGGGTGGGTGGGTGTCGCACAGGTAAACGTGACATCTGTTTCACACCCATCTCCACATTTTCTAAGACGTTTGCCAAGTGCTTATTTGGAGCTAAAAATGCCTAACAGTAAGGAAAACAGCCTCCCTTCTGTGTTGGCCATGTTTTGGTACTGAAACTCAGATCCCCTTAGGAAATAAATATTTTTAATTAAAAAAAAAAGTATTTTCAATGCCTCCCCACCCCGAACCCCTCAACAGGGTGTAATTGGCTCCCTCTTTCCCTTCCAAAGTTTGGATATTTTCTGCCGCTACCCTCCCAACATTCGCTCCACCCTGGGGAGCGACGGGGAGGTTCTGTGTATGTTTTTTAGGGCAACCATTGTCGTAAAGAATAGAGCTCCTTCCTCTACAGTCCACTCGCACAATGGGACTCGCAGAGACCTCCTGAATAGATAAAATGTCAGGGCGAAAGAAAAATTCTATTAACACTTTACAAAATAAAACATCTGAGAAATAGCTAGAGAGGAAAGAGAAAGAAAGAAAAAATCAATATGGATAAGACCCGGTGCTGGGGGGCGGTGGTGGGGAAAAACTTTTCAGCGATTGCAAAACACTTATTAATTCAGAGAAGCCATCAATGCAATGGAAATCTGGCAGAACAGCAAGAGCTGAAACTGGGAGAATTTGAATATACAAAGACTGAATAGAATGAAAAACACGGCCTCACATACGGGGCTGTTTCTCACGGTTCTGTGTGAATCCAACAGAAGCAGCTTGTGTGAGTCCGCAGCACGGGCGAATGAGGAGCACAGTCAAGGTAACCCATATTCAACCCCAGCGAGAGCAGACTGATGACTGTGTCTCTGTCTGTCTGTCCGTCCGTCCGTCTGTCTCTCTCTCTCTCACACACACACACACGTGCACACACACACGAAACCCAGGTAGATCAGTTGGCTGTGAGGAGTCATCAACTTCGATGTGAACCCCAGACCTCATCTGAGGGTGCCAGGACACAGAGAGTTGGGCGCTGGACACCGGAATTTTTCTGACCTCAAGTAGAAAACACCACTAACTCTTGTTAGGGGTCTCCTCAAGACTAGCACTGGTATTTATTTTGTGCTGACAGTGCCCTTACCAGGCTTACATATTTCTTTGTACCAGAGGTGGGGGCCCATGGGCCTAGTGGTCTTGGGGCAGGGGTGTCCCTGGAGGGATTGAGAAGGAGAGGAGATATCCGAACCTCAGCATACTTTGCCTCACATCCTGGCACAGGCTTGGTCTGTTTTGAGAGAAGGAGCTCGCTCCAACCTTGAGATGCACCTTTTAATAACTTAGGGTGGGTTCAAATGCCGCCTGGCATCTTGGTGGTATATCTTTGTGAACGAAAAGGCAAGGTAAAGTAGCTTTTAAATAAGATGGCTGGGGATGCCCGCCTGTTTGTCTCAGCGCCAGCAAGTCCTGACCATGTATTTCTGCCTATCTCCAGGTTCAGACCACACCATAACCTCCTCAGGGGCGTGCATCGTGCACACAGCACATCTGAGAGTCACGAAGCTACGCCATTGGCCATGGGGGTGGGGGCAGGGCTCCTCAGACTTCCTCCACATCAGGACCACCTGGCTTGTTTTGACACGGGTCCCTTAGACCTCACCCCTGGAGTGTCTGATGCTATGGCACTTGCATTTCCAAAGAGCTCCTGGGGGATACTTATGCAGTGGCTGGCCTGGGGTCCCCACTTTCTATGAGAAATAAGAACAAAGGTTAAACACACTGGACACAGCTGCTTCTTGCTCTTTGCACACGTCAGTGCTCAGTACATGGAATCAAATTTCTCCTCCAGAGGCAGCTGCCACACTTCGGTGTGACAACAGTCCTCCCCTCTTTGTTCCTTGTCTCTCATCCATTTATATCCTAAGACCCTGAAAATAATGACAGTAAAACCTATGATGGAAAAGACGACAAGAAGAGGGACATCTTCGTGACAACCAAGCTGTCCCTGCACCCAGTGCAAGAAAAATTTGGATTCTACCAGGGTGATAGAAACCTTCCTTCTAACAGATAAACTCCAGCCAGCCAACTCGATCTTGAATAGAAAACTGAGCTAATGTTAACTTTATTTACTTTTATGTGACATATATTTACCAAGCACTCACTATTTGCAGAGCATCGGCCTACGTACAGGTAAGAGGCACACTATACCGGTCCCTGGTAGACTGTTGGCATTAATGGCCCCACACCCTTTATTCTGTAATTTTGCAGTTCCTCTCCCCAAAGAGGCAGAGTCTATCTCTCCATCCCACGTATCTGAACTTGACTTCTTATGGTCAACAAAATGAGGTGGAGGTATGCCTGTTTTGGGTCGGCCCTTGAGAGGGTTTTCGTGTTTCTGCTTGTTCTCTCTTGCACCTCTGCCATCACCAAGAGAAGGGCATGCCCGGGCTAGCCGGCTAGAGGATGAGAGGCACGTGGAGCTGGGCCAAGTCCCCTCAGCTGCCCAAGCCGAGGACAGCCTGGATGAGTGGATAGTTAGTCAACCCCAAAACATGCAAGTGAGCCCAGACAAGATCAGCAGAACCACTCTCAGTGGACTCTACACCGGTGAAATAAACAGCTATTGGGGCACCTGGGTGGCTCAGTCGGTTAAGTGTCTGCCTTCAGCTCAGGTCATGATCCAGGGTCCTGGGATCGAGCCCCATGTCGGGTTCCCTGCTCAGTGGGGAGCCTGCTTCTCCCTCTCCCTCTCTCTGCCGCTCTGTCTACTTGTGCTCTCTCTCTGTCAAATAAATAAATTTAAAAAAAAAATCTTAAAAAAAAAAAAGAAAGGAAGAAACAGCTATTGTCTGCCACTGAGGTTTTGCAGTTGTTTGTTACACAGCATTCTTGTGGCAATAGATAACTTGTACATGGTCCCTATTTTTTTTTTTTTAAGATTTTAACCTACTGGAAGATACACAGGCAGTCTCAAAGAATACTAGACAATGAACAAAAGCAAGAAAAGAACTGGAAGGAGGTAAAATGTGGAATATGGGCTGAGTATGAAACTGTCAAGTTACATATTCCAAGTGGAATACAGGTATCAGGGTGGCAAGGGACTACTTCTAAATCTCACCCCAGCAGCAAGGTTGGAGACAGGGATCCTAGAAGTGCCAGGAGAAATTGGCAACATGTACCTCACTAAATGAGCACCATGAAAATCAGCAATAATTAGCACTCAAGTCAGTGGGTGATGCCTCTCTAATCCTAATTCATTTAATGAATGAACGAACCCTCTTTATAATGAGTCAAAAGGTTCATTGTGAGCCAGGCATTCTTGCTGGGTGAATTTAGAAGTAGCCATTTGGTACTGACCATATCCACAGGCAGGACTTTAGCCAGCCCAGCCCAACTCATGTGACGGCCAAAGAGGAAACCTTTCAGGTCACAAAGCAAAGAAGCTCCTAGAAAGAGAGGTCAAAAATTCTGTTGGTCAACTCCGTTGGCCAAAGGTTGGGAGCCTAGAGTGTGCCCTCAGACCACTGTTTCTTCTGCCTGCAGGTCTGGTTGCCCAAGTACACAGAAGGGGAGTGATGCCGATTTGGGGACGCAGAAAACTTGTCCCTAGGAGGAACCTAAAGGGAATTGAGTTACTGGTACTAATTCGGCAGATGCTGGGAGGCAGCAGAGTGCGGCAGGCAGCGTGGCACAAAGCATGGGTAGGATCCAGGTTGTAATCCAGCTCCGCTGGGATCTTACGGAGGACAAGTCACCTCCCTTCTGTCCTTAGTTTCTCATCTGTAACAGGAGGAAACTACGAGATGGCCGCCTAAGATCTACTCGTGAAAACTCTCTGCCTAGAATGCTAAAACAGACCACAGAGCCCGCTAGGACAACAGCTAGAAGCATCAAATTTACCACTGGTCTTTCACAAACTCTGTTCTGTCAGGACGCTCCAGAGCTTTGCTGTGGCCAACACACGCTGAGAAACTTCCCACTCCTCTTGGGATCCAAATACATACACCCACATGCCATACATATCAAGAACAAAGCAGGAAATGGCACTTCAAATGATCCTTAAATTATCTGGTCAGACACAGGAGGGAGAGGAAAGGGAAAAAAAAAAAAGAAACCCAGCCCTTCATACTCCCCCAGAACAAATGCCCTTGAATTTCGCTTCCTGCTCCCACTCAAACACTTCAAGAGTTGGTTTAAATAAACGCCCATAAATGCGACACCGTGATACTGTAGTGCGTAGGGTTTAACAGACCTTATTATGCTCTATAAACTCAAGGCACTAAAGTCACAAGAGTAGAGACTCATAGAGGAGGCAGGATTGCCCAGGACAGAGGAGCTGGAGATGGAGGTTGTCCTACTGGGGACCGTTTCAAGACATGGGATGGCAATGCTCTCCACTTCTCCTCCAACCAGCCAGACAGAAGCAAAACCTGCCCCTGCCCCCAAGCTCAGCAGCTCGTTTATTGAAATGAGACTTTTCTGTACGCTCTGGCCTTGCGAAGAGGGAGGCTGGTCTGAATCACTGCCCAAAAGAAAGGATGGAAGAGAAGGAGGCAGGCCGGAAGATCCCATTACGCTGAATTTTAATCTTGACTGCTCCCTAGGATCACCTGAACAATTTTTCTTTCTTTTATCTGACAGAGCGAGAGAGCACAAGCAGGGGGAGTGGCAGGCAGAGGGAGAAGCAGGCTCCCCACTGAGCAGGGGGCCTGATGCGGGACTCGATCCCAGGACCCTGGGATCATGACCCCAGCTGAAGGCAGACGCTCAACCATCTGAGCCACCCAGGCGCGCCCCATACCTGAAGAATTTTTAAAATCCCGGCTGCTGAGGCTACACCCAGCCCTGTTAAATCAGACTTCTAGAAGGGGGAGCCTAGTAGAGGAGTGTTGAAAGCTCCCTAGCCATCCCAGGGGCAGCCAAAGCTGAGAATCCTTGTTCTGAATGGCTAAATACAGCTGAGTTGAGCCTTAATCACAGCCTGTGTGTCACAGAGCAAGCTGGTGGCAGAGGTAGAACGGGGCCGAGGGGTCCCAGAAATAAATGGGCCCTAAGGAAAAGGGGCACCGAACAGAGCTTTGGCTGCCTGTAGACTGGCGGTCTACCCCCTGCCAGAAAAGTCCGGAGCAGGCAGTTCCTTTGTCACGGACTGCTTTCGGGGAGCTCTCCCTGCCCTGTCTTGGTCTTAGGACAAGAGAGTCAGAGCCCTGTCCTAGAAGAAGCTCAGCATAGCCAAAAACGGAACAGAGGGCTTGAGAAAACTAATGAAACCGTTGCTCTTCTGCCACCGTCACCCAAGATTTTCACCAATACCCTTACTGCTTTGGTCCTCACCACAATCCCCGGAGACAGGGACTAGTACAGAGTCCTCCGTTCCCTCACTGGCTGTCCCGGAGCTGGCAGGGGCTGGGCCCAGGACTCAGCTGCTGGCCTCAGGAGTCCGAAGCTCACTCACCCCCCCAGCCTCTGCCCGCCCGCCCGCCTCCGATTCTCGCCACCCCCTTGCTGCGGGCACGCAGGCTTCTCGGCCACCCCCGACCTCTGTGCATTTTCCCCTGCGCGTCTGCCGCCATCGAGGCACTCGGGCGTTTGTAGCACGCTTCCCCCCATTCCAAGGGTCCAAAAATTCTGGGTTGCATCCACCTGAAATAGTTTAACTCATGGCCACGCCTTTAGCTGACTAAGAAGAGAGTCTGCTGAGTGTCTCCTAAACTTTTTTTTTTTTTGGAGTAAAATATACGTAACATAAAATTTGCCATTTAAACCATTTTTTACTGGTACACAGTTCAGTGCATTAAGTACATTTCCTAAACTCTTCCTAGAGGGCTCCCAAGTTTGGCCAGAAGGTTCTATCCCCATTGGCAAGACTCTTTTTTACCAGCCCTATTTCCCCCTACTTTTACTTCTTTTTATTCTTGTGGGCTCAGTCCATTTTCCCATTTAACTTAGCAAATAAAACACACCGAAGTATGGATCTGACAGCAAGTACGAATTTAACAAACGAACACTTGCCCATGGGAACTGAAGAATGTGGGGCCTCTGAACAGCTCTCCTGGAGATTAGACATTTCCTTTACCTAAAGGCAAAGCCTCCTGCTCAGAGGTTCTCATTGCACAAGTGAACAGCAGACTCTACGTTATGAAATGCCTCCACCTTCCCCCAAGAAACAATGATTATTGTAATAGCTACCATTAATGGCGCTTAATAGGCAAATGCAAAGCTCATTTAATTATCAAAATAGCTCTGAGGGAGATATTATCATACCCATTATACAGGTGAGGAAGTTATGATCAGGTGACCTGCCGAGGATCCTACGAGCAGTCACCGGTGGGGCCAGGATTTAAAACCGGAAGCGTCCCTACATCTTCCCACTGGTCTCCCTTAATGGTGTTCTAGTTTTTGAGTCCCCGGGGCTCAGGGTAGTATCACGGGCTCCTGAAAGAACACACAAACACTGCCTTAAAGCTCTACCAGAAAGTTAAGAGGATCGATGAGGTAAACCAGGAAGGCAGACACGTGCTCCCTCAGGTGGCCTCAGAAGAGGAGGGAGTGCCGAAGAGGGGTCTGTCCCTCTTAGATGGGCAAACTTGGGAAAGCCCCCAGATCACCGGGCTGTTCCAAGGTCACAGAGTAAGCTGGTGGCAGAGCTGCAACTGGTGGAGGGGTCCTGGAGCACAGTTTGGGGCTCAGCCCCTGTGAGTCCCCGCGGTGCCTGGGCCCTGAGAACGCTATGCGTCCTGCTTCCCAGGACGGTTACAAAGGCTCCAGTGGTGGCGAGGGAGTACCTAACGTGCAGGACACTGCGGACAGCCGCTGTCGCTGCCCCACCCCTGGCAAGCCCCTTGCGCACGCACGCAGATGCACACACTCCAACTCTGCAAACAGGTCAGGCCGAGGGACAGCCACTCACAGACCCAGCATGCCCTTGCGAGGGCAAAAGAGGCCCCCTCTCAAAACCGAGCAGGGAAAGCAAGAGCCTGTGTGAAGCGTGGTTGGGGCGGGGGCCCCACTGGGGCGGAGCAGGTGAAGCCGGGAGTCCAGCACCAGCCGGGAGGGTGAGGCAGGGGCGGGGGGCGGGGGGGGCGAGCCAGGGCTCAAGACAGGAGGCGGTGAAGGGAGGGAGGTGGTGGGAGAGGGACAGCAAGGGAGGCCGGACACGAGCAGTTGCAGGAGAAGCAGTTGGTTCCGGCAGGCGTGACAGGTGTCCCACGGAAATGGCATCTGGCCCAACGGCCTCTTGTGAGAGGTGCCTTCGAGTGGCGGCGGCTGTGCTCTGGAAATGCACGGCCTGTTTGCAGAACTGGCCGTGCGTGCGTGCGTGCGTGCGTGCCAGTGTGCGCGGGGAGCGGAGCGGAGAGCCAGGCGGGCTGCCTAACGCTCCCAGGTCCCCCCGCCTGCCGCTCCCCATCAGGCCTCACCTACCGTGAAAAAGGCCCAAACCTGCGAGCTCCGGAGGAGACAGGCAAATCATTAGTGGAGCACTGATGTGCCGGAACGCTCTCCTGCATTCCCATTAAACAAATACTAAACTGCTAATTGCCAAAATAGATCTCCACGACTCGGACCGAACAGGGGAAGGCTTTATAATTACCAAGTGTGAAAATGCACAGCCTGTAAATAACCACCTCATCTGTCCTAATATGGGCTGATATTGATGGGCATGAAATAAACATCAGGACCAAATGGAAAAATCATCCACATCTCCTGTGGCCAATGTAATCTCGAATGGTGACAAGCGTAGCTGTAGCCATACGCTTGGGGAGAGGGGAAAAAGAAGATTTGCAGGCTTGGAAAGCCTAGGTCCCAAACCTGCTTTCAGTCCCTTGGGTCATGTGCATCTCCTTTCTGCCTGGAAAACAGGGAGGGTAAAATGGCATGGCTTGATAATGGGATGGAGAGCCTGTCTGTACCTAGGAAAGGCCAGGGTCTGGGGCAGGAAACTTGTGAGCGCATGACCCTCTAGGACAGGGCTTCAGAGCCCCTCGGCCTGTCCCCTTTGACAGAATGGCTGGCGAGGATGGAGGGAGAGGGAGAGGTTTACCAAGGTGACACATGTATTCATTAAGCTAGTATTTCCTAAGGCTCTACTGTCTGCCTAGCACAAAGAGTTGCAGAGGACGGATGAAAAGAATGTGGGTTTAGGGTGACCCTTGGCCTTTTAGACAACCCATGCCACAGTGCCTCCTCTCCCCCACGGCCCCCTGCCACTGGGATGGGAGGCAGACGGGTCCAGCAGATTCCAGAGCCCCACCTCTCTCCCTGACTGCACCTGAGGGGGGTGAGGCGATGGGCCAGAGGTCACAGGGACGTCACTACAGTGTCCTAAAGCTCAGGCCCTTCTTCTCTGCCAGCTTGTGATTCTGAGGAATTCAGCCAGCCTCGGAGTGGCTGTTGGGAACTGGGGGGGAGGTTCCATTCCTCTCAGAATCACAGACTCGGGAGTTAGAAGTGACCCAGAGGTCACCTCTCCACTTCCCGCCCAGTGCAGGAATCCCTTCTCCAAGGCTCTTTTGAACCCTTTCTGGAGCTTCAAAGGCTCGGAGCGTCTCTGCCCCACCCCCTCGGTCGGCTGCTCGGGCCTGAATTCAGCGCGGTGGCACTTAGATGCCCGAAATAGCAGCTCCCTCTGATCTGAAGCCCAATTTTGGCAGGCGGCAGAATCCTGTGAACCGCATGGCATCTAGGCACCTGAATCAGAGCACCAAGGACCACCCATCCCAAAGCTTCCCTGTCAGGGCTGAGGCATCTGAAGAAGCTCCTGCTGCTTCCCCACTGGGTAGCCTGAGAGCCAATCTCCTCGGTCCCCCCAGGGTCCCTGAAGTCACCCCCAGGACCAGCCGTGACCCAAAGACTTCATGAAATTTAAACAAGTTAAGGAAAGCCTGCGCTACATACTATTTTTAAAGGAACCCTACTTTGTTACTTTTAAGTTCCCAAAGTGTCTTCAAATAATGGCTAACCAAAGTTCAAGTGCGGTAACAGGCTACAATTCGGTTACTTGGCGAAGTTACTTCTTATTCAGAGAAGATCATAAAGTGTCTGGAGCTGGAAAAAGCCAAAGACAGAGGAGTCCAGCCTGAGCCGGAGTGGTGGAGCAGAAGGAGCCTGGTGTGGCATCCCAAGTCCTGCGTTCAAATCCCGCCCCACCATTTCCACCTACGCACAATCTCAGGCAAGGCTTTCCAAGGCGGCTCAGTTTCCTCGTGTGTAAAAGGGGTGATGATCATTACCTGACCCTCAGCCTAACTTGGGATGCAGAAATTATTAACATAATATACAAGGAAGCCCTCAGTGAGTGGTAAGTGACTGCCCTCTGGTATTGCCAGGACACAGTATATGCTGGTGCCCCACAAAGGTCCGTCAGTTGAGGGCTGCGTAACGGGAGAAGAGACTTCGTACCGACGACCAGAAGCTCCGATTTAGAGACATGAGTACAGATGAGCAAGGCTTACCCTCATAAGGGCACCTTGCTTTATGTATTGTGCTGTAACGAGTTGTCTGCAAATACAGCATATTTTAGACAGCGAGGGGGGAACGGAAGAATGAGCCGTGGTGCATCCTACAGTGGGGAACTCCTCGAAATAAAAAGACACAAGCTACTGGGACGCAGCTTGGATGGATCTCAAGGGAATTATGCGGACTGAAAAAAGTCAATCTCAAAGGCTTATTCCATACCGTATGATTCCGTTGCTGTAACATTCTCGAAATGACAAAATTATAGTGACGGAGAGAACAGAGTGGTGGTTGCCAGGGGTTAGGGTGCAGGAATTTCTTCGTGGTGATGGGACACTTCTGCACCCTGATTATGGGCACAGTCACTCCAATCCACACAGGCAATGGAATTTCAAAGAACTGTACGTGTGCGCATACATCCCCCCCGCATCCCACAGGAGTGGCTGTTAAAACTGATGATGTACCAGCATCATTTCCTGGTTTTAACAATGTGCTATGGTTATAGGAGATATTACCATCGTGGGAAGCTGTGTGAAGGGCGCACAAGAGCTCTCTGTACTATTTTTAATACAACTTTCTGTGAGTCCTACACTATTTAAAAATAAAAATTTATAATAATTTTTTAAAAACCACAAGGGGGCTCATTATTTCCAGAAATTCACTAGCAGATCAGTTTATAAGGCAAATAAGGATGCCCTAATTTCTCTTCATTTGGATAAAGTAGGCATACAAGAAGGTATGCTTATCGCAGAGAGATGGATCCCTTAACCTGTATCTTGTACTTGGCCCTGGCAGAAGCAATCCAAAATATTATTTTGTCACGTGAGCATCTGTGTGGATAGTCCCCACTGCCCCTGTCTCATCACCTTCCCCGGCGCCCAGCAAACCCGCAGCACCTACTAGAGTAACTAATACAAAAATAAGTGTACAGAGGCACCTGGGTGGTTCATTTGGTTGAGCATCTGCCTCTGGCAGGTCATGATCCCAGGATCCTGGGATCGAGCCCCGCATCGGGCTCCCTGCTCCGCGGGGAGCCTGCTTTTCCCTCTCCCTCTGCCTGCCGCTCCCCCTGCTTGTGCTCGCTCTCTGACAAATAAATAAATAAAATCTTAGAAAAAAAAAATGAGTGTACTGCAAGTGCTTCCTGATTGAGTTTCAGAAAGATTTTTGCAGGATAAAGGAAAAAACTTCAGACAGAAAAGAGCCTCGTGTCTAGTGGTTTCCAAAGTTCCTTTTTTTAAGCCATCAAAATCCTCTCTTTCATTTTTGAGACACATATTACGGGCCTTGGGATATTTCATACACCAACAAATTATACTTATTACTATGTTTGGGGTGTGGGAATGTATTTATCAACACTCCCCATAACTGTAAATTGGGGCTGTTGGCAGCAGGAGGTGATCAGGGACCCAGTGAGTTGGGATACATTGTCTACAACAGGCCCACCTGACATTTCAGTTGGGATGGGGTATCCACGATGTCTGATAGATTTTCTTTCTTTCTTTTTTTAAGGTCCTCCTAGATTTTTTGAAGTACATGCACACCTCATCTTATTGTGCTCCACTTTACTGCACTTCGTAGATACTACGATTTTTACAAATTGGTTTGTGGCAACGCTGTGTACAGTAAGTCTACTGGTGCCATTTTCCCAGCAGCATTTGCTCATTTCGTGTGTTGGTGTGACCTTTTGGTTAACCCTCGCAATACTTCAAACTTTCCCATATTCTCATATTGGTTATGGTGAATCTGTGATCAGTGATTAGGCCTTGCCAAAAGCTCAGATGGTGGTCAGCATGTCTTAGCTAGTGTTTCTAAATATTATATTCTTATATTTTATAAATTTTATTTATCTACTAAATGTTAAATACATTTATTAATTTATTAAATACATTTAACTTATTAACTTACTATATACATTTTATTTACTTGTATCATTTATATGTTTTGAATAGAAAAGTATTTTTTTTAAGTGAGGTATGTACAGTGTTTGGACATAATGTTATGGCACACTTAAAAGACTGCAGGATAATGTGGTACAGTGTAAGCGTAACTTTTTTTTAAAGATTTTATTTATTTGACAGAGAGACAGAGAGAGAACACAAGTAGGCAGAGTGGCAGGCAGAGGGAGAGGGAGAAGCAGGCTCTCCACTGAGCAGGGAGCCCGATGTGGGGCTCGATCCCAGGACTCCAGGATCATGACCTGAGCCGAAGGCAGACGCTTAACCGACTGAGCCACCCAGGTGCCCCCATAAGCGTAACTTTTATATGCATTGGAAAACCAAAAAATTCCTTTGACTTGCTTTCCTGCGACCTGCCACATCTCTGAAGTGTGCCTGTAATGAGGTGAACCCGAGGACCCCACATTCTTGCCGCTGACCCCTTCTGGCCTGCTCCCAATGTCCAAGGGATAACTCAGATCTCTGCAAATGAGTATGGACAGAAAAACCAACCCCCCCACCAACTTAATCCCCAAGCCATACAGCTCCTTAAAGGGTAAAAAAGAAGGGAGGGTGAAAACCTTCATCTACCCTTACCAAAAAAAAAAGTACCAATTCAAGCTGCTTCAAGACCCAACAAGCATTTTTTTCTTTCATTTATTTCTACATCAACACTCTGAAGGATAAAGATCTTTCTCATTTCAAGAGCTGTCAATTTGCTTTAGTGCCATGTGTTTCATCTGTTTGAGGTAAAGGGAATTACAAAGCAGGCAAATGAAATAATGCACTGCAATCTAACGTATTTTGGCAATTCAAATTGGGACCAGGGAAAAAGGAAATTAAACAGGGATGACAGGCCACACAGCACACCTGGGCTGTGCCCCACGGGCCCACCCTGCCGCTTCCCTCTGCTTGCTAACTTTGTGATTTGATGAAGTCTTCAGTTCTTTCCTGCGAACTGTACTATTTGCTGCACCCCTAATTCTTCAAATCATTTATACATGTTGCACAACTCATACAATATTTTGCTTTCTGAAGCAGAAAAAAACCTCTTCGCTGCCGGGAAACCGTCAGGTGCTGTTACTTTAAATACCCCTGTGAAAGCCGGCAGCCCCGTTCAGTGGGTTTACTACCCTTCCCCATATAAATGAACAAGGACAAATGCTTGCCACATGCCAGACTGTGAGAAAGCCTTACCCCATCAAGCCCAAGGGGTCCATTACACAATGAACTTAATAAATACAAAGGAAGCCTTAATCTCCTCTTGCGGTCCTCCTCTGCCAATGAGGACACCCCATGAAGATTTTTGGTTAATTCGTTTATATTTTTTTTTGTTTTTAATTAAATTGCTCCTCAACTGCTCAGATCTGTAATTTTCCCCCACTTTAGCTCAGGGCTGGGGACTTTTGAGAGAATGACGGGAATTTCCAGGGCCAAGATGCCTCAGCAGACCTCAGGTGCTCTGTGACACTAAGGAACCTGCCCTTGACCATCCTGTAGGTGAACCACAAGGAGCTGGTCAGAGGCTGTGAGAGCCCAGGGGTTTGGACTCCTTCGAGCTCCCAGCGTAAAAGGATCCCCCCACCCTGCCCCCTACACCTACCACCACTACCAATTTTAAATCCAACAGTCGATGGGAGAGTGGACCTGTGGTACTGTCTCTGGCAGAATCCCATCTGACTTGAGGTTTATAAAAGGCATCGCCATTCTTCTGCCAACGATGCAGGTAGTCCCAGCGCTGCTGAGGAGACAGACGCGTCTCGGCAGTACCGACTAGCAGGAAAGGCCAGATGCTCTGGAGTCAGACTCCCGGGGCTTAGATTCTGGCTCTACCACTCCCTAGCTGTGTGACCTTACACAGGTTTCTCAGCCTTTCTGTGCCTGTGTCTTCACCTCTAAGTTGGTACCTACGTCATAGTGTTATTAAGAGCATTAAGGGAAGTTCACTCATGTGTAGCCTTCTGGCACACATGAAGAGCTAAAGAGCCGTCCCCCATCACTATCACCTGAGTAAGCGGGTCAGGAGGAGATGTCTAATGTTGCTCATTGTACCTAAGGCACTTCCTATTTCAACCATTAGGCTACTGACGCGAAGTGAAATTAAAACCCGTGGAGAGGGTGGCTTTACCTGAGCAAGCAGTACCAAGGATAAAATGATGTGCTTGAGCTGGCCACGATCTCTACCATCTGTCTGCACCTCTTGCCACAGGGGCTCAGAAGTGTGGAAAACCAGCTGAGAGAGACAGACAGACAGGCTGGGGCTAGCATGCTCATGCGTGGCCACCGCTACTCGCCACCACGTCCTCACTAACACTCTTCAGCTTCTGAGTTCTGTGGTGCAGAGATGAACTCCCCGAGGTCGCCTGCCCTCCGCACCTGAATCTGATGATCCTCTGGGCCATCCTGCACCTGACAGGCTGCCCCCGACAGATATCAACAGGTGACGAGAGCTTCAGAGGCCTCATCTTCCACCCTAGGCAGTGACAGCCCTATCAACTGGGCTGGATGAGTGCCCTTCACTCAGTGAATGGGTAGCCCCTAACTCAGAACGAAAGAAGTTTGGCACAGGGGGTGGTGCTACCTTTAAAACTCATTCCTTCATTTTAAAAAAATATCATTCGATCAACACATATTTACTGCGTGTCTACCATACTGAGCACAAAGACTGTAAAATGAGGAAGACCGGACTCCCGCTCGAGGTCCAGGGGGACACGACAGTCACTGCTGGATTGGTGACAAATGCTCTAAGGGCCGCGCAGCCCCCTACAGGACGCGCGCAGACATTCTGTAGTCTTTAATCATTCATTCATGGTCTCTGGGGCTCTGGAAACTCAAAGTAAAAATGACACTAACTTAGCTAGAGGAGACAGACAGTTTGTCGCGGACGTGGCGGGAGGGCCTTCTAGGCAAAGACACCCCAAGGGTTGGAGCAGCAGGTCCAGAGGGACAGTTAGAAGCCCAGGCCACCATCAGTGTGGGGCTGGCTTTTCAGAAAGGAGCCAGAGGGCCCAGAAGGAAGTCAGGGGACCCACACACAGTCCTTGCCAAAACCAACCTCCCCGAGTGGACTGGGGGGAGATCCAACAGTGCCGGTTGAGGTTCAGGGGTCAGGGGCTTCATCATCTGCTGCCCACACTTACACAATGGGTCAGGGGCAGAGCCTGCGGCTGGCAGATGGCATCGCCCCAGGAAATGGCATCACTGTGAACAATACGACAAGGTGGAAAGGAAGCTGCCTCCTCAAGGCAATGCCAGACCCAAGGAGCGACTCTTGTGGACTAAATGATGGCATTCTGAGCTGATGGCACTGGAGCCCCTGGCCTGGAATGCTGAGGAGCTGCCATGTCCCGAGGCCCCATCGCAGGCCTTTGGGAAGGAGAGAGAACTCTTCTAGCTCAATGATCTCCCCGTCTCTGTGTGTGTAGGGGTGGGGTGGGGAGAGCGACTCGATTTATTTGAGTGAGTGGATCACCACTCTACTTTTTATTACCTTCATTTCTCGTTCAAAGTGTGTTAACCTGGATTCCTTGCTCCACGGATCAATACCCTCAGGCCTGTGTTACCAGGGTGTGCTCCTACTGGAGGGTGAGCTCCCTGAGAGCAAGGCCCTCCTGGATCACTCCCTGGACCCTTCCCTGGGGGCTCAGTGTGCCATGCTGGTGGACCCACTTGTGGCACTAGACCAGGAATCCGTGGAAAGGACAAGTGGCTCCCTCCCTGCCCGTTCGTGGTGGTGACATCCTCCAAAGGGTCAAGGCTGAGCAAGACCCCTGAGTTTCCTGTCCCTGCACAAAAATGGAACAGGGGACCGAAGCATCTGTCTGCTGGATCCAGTGGCAGGCACACTTCCACCCCACCTCTAGGAGAGTGAGATGGAGAGCGGCCGAAGCAGGGCTGACCCTGGGGATTTAAGCTGCCTGCTCCTAATCCCAGTTTACGTGCTGAGGCTAAAGCCAGGGACAAAGGCAATGTGCCATAAACCTATTTTTTTAAAGGCACTTCTGGATGCCCGTACCTGCCCCAGCCAGTTCCAGCAGCAACAGAGCTCACATGACTTTTAAAACTGAGAAGGGGGTGGGGAAGCTCAGCGTTATTTATGACTTCACACCAGCGGACTCAGAGCTTGTTAGCATCTTGCTCTAAAGCATCAGGTGGGAAGAAATGGGAGGGCCACGTGGGGGCAAGCACCATTCCCAACACCCCCCAACACCGCCTCTTCAAGCACACTCCCCACCCAGGACCATCCACACCAGCCCCCAAGGCGGCCTGCCAGGAACCCCACCACCCAAGAGGCCGCAAGTCCAGGGGGCCTGACTCGGAGACAGTAGAGAGGCCTCAGTTCAAGAACAAATGGACAATCAACGAGCATGTCACCAAGGTACCTTTTCTGCCTCCCACACCCTGGTTGGAGAAGCGAATCGAAACAGACGTTTAGAATCAAAGGACAAAAACAGTAGCTTATTGTGGCAAAATGAGGTGCTGGAACAAGAACAATGGAGAAATCACCATTTGGCCAAAATCTTCAGGCACGGCTTTCCCAGCAGAAGAGGGAACAGAGCCAGATCTTGAAAGATGGGAAAGTTTTGAAAAGCCAGAGATTTTGGGAAAGCGTTTGCCTGCAGGGGAAGGGGGGCAGGGCACCGGGGGACAACTGAGTTAATATTGGCGGATGTCATTTGGTTGGAGATGCCTTGGGTCTGGAGTTCAAGGAGGAGCAAAAGAGAGCAGGGCATCCCCAGAGCATCAAAGCTTCCGGGCGTCACCTCCTGTGACTCAATCTCCTTCCCCGCGTGGGCGGGATAAAGCAAGAGATGCATGCTCCCGGAGCACTCCCCCACACTCCTTTCTGCTCAAGAGAAAAATATTTAAGAGAAACACTCTCTAGACAGCTGAAATTTCTCCCTCGCCAGCCCAATTTAGTTATTTATCAGAACACTTCAGTGAGGTTATTTTCAGACTTCCACATGAAATAGTAATACTTAGCACTTCCAATTCATCTCCTGAGCAGGTTTCAAAAGTCGGCTCATTGATGCTCCACACTCGCAAGGAGACAGCTCTCTACCCCATCTCTCAGACTGGAAGACAGAGGCAGGGCTGCCCAGGATCCTCCCCATCGATGTCTGCAATGAAGGACATCATACCAGTCTGACCCAGGTGTACTCTCACTTGGACCCCGCACCGTTTCCAGTGAAGAGGACACTGTGCTTAGCGTGTAGGCCTCTGTTCTCAAGGGCCCGGGGACAGCCCTGGGGCCCCACAGCCAGCCAGGTGCATGCCTCTCTCACAGGACACTGCTGCCATCAGCAGTGCCCCACGTCCCCTGGGTCCCCACCGTCCCTCACCAGCCCTGCTGGGCACACTAGTGTATCTGCATGAGCCCAATCTCACTTCCCATGTCACTCCAATCCCATCTAGGACGAAAGCATCCCTTTCTGGGACAAGGTATGGGCTTGGGAGGAGGGCTTCTGGACGGGTTTACATCCAGTGGCTTTTCATCTCTCCCTAAAAAAGAAACCCCCCCAGACTTCTTCACAGGCAGCATCAAGCCTTTCAAGTCCTACGGAGGACCCCACACTGTAGCCCCCAGGTAGATTTTGCATTCGTCACTTCAAAATGAGATTGCAGGTTTCTGTCATTTGAGTCCTCCCTTTATTAGTCATTCATGTAGCCAATGGGTTGATTTTCCTGGGGGCAGGACGAGGAAGAATGGGCTGTCCGTGTAGATACCTCACCTCTGTGTACTGCAGGGGCTGGAAGTCTGGGGAGTCCATGCAGGCGAGGGCAGCAGATAAGGGCCGGTGTGGTCATGGCGTGCCGCCCAGGTAGTGGTAGACTCTGATCAATGCCAGGGCTGCACACCCGGCCCCCTGGGGTGACCCTCCCAAAGCTGCCTGCCCATCACTGCCCCCCAGGGGAGGCCCCAGCCCACCGGGTGGCTCTTTCTCCGTCTCAGCCCCTGGTGCTCCCAAATACAGCAGGAGTTCCGAAAGGCCAGCTTCTGTTGTCCCCATGCTGAATCTTCACTGACTCAGATACGACCCTGGCCTTTTACCTAGCGTCAGCTGGCTTGGTCCAATGTCTAATGTGCAGTAAGGACTCAATAAAATACCACCTCCATCTTGTTGCTTAATAAATGAACACATCAGGATGGATACCAAATGGTCATTGTCCTCTTAAGAGAACTCACAGGGGAGGGCCCTGTCTTCATGCACTAAGACTTCAAATATTTTTGGGGGGACGTGAGGGATTCCCTTCTAGTCAGTTCCCAAGTCATGTAAGACAACTAGTCTTATTATTTTATAGTCCTGCTGCATTTGGGTCCAAAAACAGCATAATCAATCTTGGCCACAAGTCATTTGGAGCTAAGGCTGGTGATGGTTTCCAAAAATCACATCCACTTTCAAACGCTAAAGATTTATCACCAGTGAGGATATTCAGAAGAAAATGCCACAGAGTCTGAATATGACTTCACAGTGAAAGCTTTGAAAACGCTCAGAGCAAAGGCGAGATCTTTGGAATAAGTACACAGACTCCCACTTTGAAGAGGACACATTGCATTTGTAGGAAAAAGCCCTGGTCTTAATGCTTCTAGTCACTGTGGGGGAAGAGGGAGGGGTAAGAGGCGGGAGGCGGGGGTGGGGGCAGGAGGGAGAAAGAGAGAAATACAGACAGACAGAGGGAGACAGAAACCGAAAGAGAGAAACACACACACACACACAGAAATACAGACAGACAGGAGAGACAGACAGACTGAGAAAGACTGATTCATCATGAAAGGCTCTTAGAGGTGAAATAAAAGGAAGCGAAATAAGAAAGGATGTTCCATAGCCTCACACCAAATGAATTATGGATTCAGCTGTAAGAAAACATTCACGGTCTCAATGTACAACAGCATTAGCATCCCCAGGATGTGTTTACGAAGCACCAGGAGGTCTGTGAGTCTGGGCTGGGCCCGCACTTGCTTGCAAATCACTCCACGGATCCCCCACCCCCACCCCAGCCCCAGCACACATCATTTCCATGCACTGCTTAGCTGCCAGAGATCTGCCTTCCCTACCTAGTGGCCCGGACTGACCCTCGTGCCCTGTACCCTGTACACGGAGGAGGACACCGGAAGGTTTCCCCTCAACAGGCATGAGAAACAAGGTCCAGCTTTGCTCCATGGTAATCAAACAGGATGAACACATCCAGATGTTCCAACAGTTCAAGAAAGCACGGCAGAGTCCCTCAGACCACTCGGCCTGGTCCAGTGGGCAGCCTTCTCCCCACTCCCCCGACCCCCCCCCCCCCCGGGTCCAGAGGGAATCTTCATGCAGAATGGCTAGTCCTCAGGGCAAGTAAAATGACGCTCATGCCCCCAGGGGACAGGGCACTATGCACAAAGAGGGGGGGGAGGTCCCTGCAGCCAACAGAAGAAGGGATGTTGATCCACTCTTGAGACATCTGGAACATGAGGGTGGCCACAAGCCATCTTTATCACATCCCGGTGCATACAAATACACAATGGAAAATTACAGATCCCTCTCATCTACCCAATGAGCCACAGGTTTTCCCCAAATGCTCGGGACACTCCACCTCGTGCGGCTCATCCTGAGAAAGCCTTTCAAAGGGAAGGAACCAGAGCACTGGAGCTCTGGATGAGGCTAATTGCACTGCCAGGGTCTCACCCCGGAAAGACCCAGGTGAGGACGCCTCAAAAGAAAACATCCAACCTCCCCTGGCAACTGAGATATCTAAGGCTCGCCCACTGTCCTTCTGTGCGTGCCTGTTGGGTCCGTGTGCTGATAAGACGCGTATTACATTAGGATGCTTCCTCATGCATGAAAGTCTATTTTAAAGAGAGTCTGGAGGAGGGGGACGAGGCCTGAGGAGGGGAAGTTAAAAGGAAGGCTGCTTTATTTAGAAAAGTCTCAGCTACAGCATAAAACTGTGCTTTACCTGCAAAGGGAAACTCATGAAAGTTTCTCTCTGGTTCCAGAGAAAGAGACCTACACCCACAGAATTCCAGATGCTTTTACTTCCTTATTTACTTTCATCTTGTGCCCCCCCAACCCAACTTACACACTAACTCTTGAATAAATACATACTACCACCCTCCCAAACCCAACCCACCCCCCCCAACCCTGGGTAGGGTTGACGCCACTCAACCCTACCCAGTAAGTACAAACATTGCTTTATCTTAAATTTCATTCTCTCTGGGCCTGACTTCCCCATGCAAAATAGTACACATACTACAAAGGTACACAAATTCCTGTTTAAGGAACTCTGGCAAAGCATTCTTTTGGAAAGCAAGGAATATTTGTCTATATTAAGGAGTGATGATTTACTTTTAATGCGTTCAGAGAAATGTGGAAGGCTCCACCCCATTCTTATTAAATAGGAAAACTTAAAGAGTTTACCCCAAATCCCATCCTTCCATGATGCTCACCTACCCACGCTTGCTCCCAGGGTTTCTGGGGACCGCACGTCTTGCTCCTTCCTCTGTAACTTCCCCTGCCTCCTGCTTGTTCTCCCAACCTGTCATCTCCAGCTTGTCACCCACTCTGCCCTATCACCACCCCCATCTCTCCTCTGAGTTCTTCACCCAAGCACGTGGCTTGCACAGACACCCACCTCTCCGGGGTCTCCTCCCATGCCTATCCCCAGAGCGCTCCCCTCCCTTCTCTGCCTGCCATTGCTTTTTGGCCACATGCACATTCTGGCCCTCAACACCCAACACATCTTCACAGGGACAAACCCGCCTTCCTCCCAAACCTCCTCTCCCCCAGCGGGCCCCCCTACCTCTCCTGGGCCGAAAGCTTTATGCTCTTGTTCACCTTTCCCTCTTCTAAGCCACCCACCCCATTCTGTCATTTCTTCCTTTGATGGGACCTCTGTCCCACCCTTTGCTTGTTTCCCTACACCCCTCATAGTTTTAGGGCCTTGCTGCTGTAGGTCTGGTACTAACATAAGATGACCGACCTCCTGGGACCCCTGACCACTCTTGCTCCCCCCCAATCGATTCCACTCGGTATGGCCTGGTTTTCCTGAAGGACCACTTCGAGCCTTCCAAGTGTCCGAGCGCCCACAGGGAAATGTCCAAGCACTCCTGGCCCAGTACCAGCTGGCTTCAGCCTCATGTCTCTGTGTCCCTGACAGATGCCAGTCTCCTGGCTCATCCTCTCTCCGAGTCTCCTCCAGCCCCTTTGCTTATGGGGGATGCGCCTTCGTCCACCCGCCATGGTGTGAAGAACAGAAGAAAGTCAATGAGAAAATCCAGGAGGAGACCCCCCAGGGAGGCCAGCTCTGGGAGCTGTGTTCCATGATGGCTGGACACACGGGCTGGTGAGCTTTCAACAAGGAGGCTGTCCTGAGGCCACAGGAGGGGAGGGGATTACAGGAAGAAGGACAGAGAAGGCGACCACCCCGCACCTGCTACTTTTCTAACATCATGCAACAGAAACCAAAGTCTGGGGACTTGCAAAGGTCTGAGTCATGGTCAAGGGAACAGAAGTTTCAATAGAAACTTCTCTCCCCAAACCATCCCCACCTTGTGAATAGGGACTCAATCAAGAACAAGGGCTCATGACTTGTTTTCTGCTGACTGACAGATGAAGGGCAGCTCTGGGGACTGAGCCATGGCCCCGGGACTTTCAAGACCTGGACTCTTGCTGATGTGTGAAGTGACCTTGGACTAGTTGACAAATGTACCGTGCCTAATCTGTTATAAAGGAGGGCTTGCAAAACATTTATTTTTTAATACATGTATTCCATATACATAGCAGAAACTGCCAATGAGCAAGACAGAGGAAAATACGAATCGCCATCATTAACATTTTGGTGTTTAGCTTTCCAGACTTTTTTCTAGCAAAATGTGTATGTGTCTGTGTGTAACATTTTTAATTTAAAAAAGTGGGGGGGGAGAATGAGTGAGGAAACAGAGTAAAGAATACTTATTAAAGTTATTTGCCAATGCCTCATTTCCTGAATGATTGAGGTTTCATTCCCAAGTATGTAGCACTATTTGGTGGCTGAATATAACAAAACTCCCAGTCAGTTTCTTTCATTCCACAGACTCACATCAGTCTCTAAGCCACCCCTGAACCGTGATTTATATGACAGCTTGGGAAAAGCCAACTGGGGACAATCAGTGGAACAGACGGGAGATAGGCCTGGCAAATGTGCATGAATTAAAAGGAAAACTCTATTGTAATAGGAACAAGATTCTAATCACTACACCTAATTACAAAGAGGAGTAAATCACTGAAAAAAAAAATTAAGTGTCTCATACAGAACAAACAAAGCAATTAGTCACAAAGAGAAGCTCAGGGTTTGGTGAGCGAGCTGGAGCCCAGCCCCAAGCCACCAGCTGCACATCCACTCCTGAGGCCGCATCAGGGCGCAGGTGGGGCTGGGCGGTCAGCGGTGGGCAAGGGCAGGTGACACAGGGCAGGGGCACGCACACAGCCTCCTCAGGACCCTCTGACCACACCGTTACATCCTTGCAGAGGCCTGAGCCCGGAGCCCAGACCTTCCTGGATGGCAGATTAATGGCTGGTGACTTAATGTAGGACAGAGCCACCTCCTCCATTCTCTGTCCCATCCCTCAGGTTGGTAATAATAACAACCACAATAGCAGCAGTTAGTCCTTACTACCCGATTACTACACACCACACACTGTACCAGGCATTTATTTACACAGTGCTCTGCCCCAATGCTCCCAGTCACCCTTTCAGGGAGGGACTATCATCGTGTCCATTTATAAATGCT
Organism: Phoca vitulina; assembly: GCF_004348235.1. Classification (NCBI taxonomy): domain Eukaryota; kingdom Metazoa; phylum Chordata; class Mammalia; order Carnivora; family Phocidae; genus Phoca; species Phoca vitulina. Next base: position 10,645,885 of record NW_022589743.1, on the reverse strand, counting down.
GAAGCTGAGGTGCAGAGGATCGAGCAGCTTGGCTACATTCGCCCTGTTTAGGAGGACCACTGCCTTGATTTAAACCCCGCAGTGGACTTCAGGGCCCATGCTCCTCAAGTCCGCGCTGCGTCACTTGTGCAATGGGAAAGGGAGTGCCCGTCCCGCCACACTGCGGTGAGAAGCGAGGCGTCACGCGTGTGTGTCACGAGGCGTCACGTGTGTGTGTCATGAGGCGTCATGTCATGTACACACACTATTCAGGAAACGCTAACTGTTGATTCGTAACTGTCTTCCTCTTCACTGCTCTACCCGGCCTTCCCCATGGGGTCCCTCCCAGCGGGTCCCTGGACAGTTCCCACCGCACGGTAGGCTCCTGCATGTGCCGCACTCCGCAAGGAGCCTCCCTGGAAAACTGCACACTAGTGGTGACTGCCTGAAGGGTAGGCTTTCTTGGGGGGGCTGGAGGGTAAAACCTCCAGGGGTCGTGGCCCTTCTAGGTCCATCTCACTGCCAGAAGCCGAACTCGGGCTCATGCAGACAGTAATGCGGGGGAGTGAATGGGCATACGCACACACGTTACGGGTTCACCTGGTCACTAAGGCACCCTTCTGAGCACGCCAGGATCTGTTGTAGGCACTGAGAGGCAGGGGGGAGGGGGATTTTGAAAGACCAACGTACCGGGTCTGTGAGCCCAGGCTGAGGGGGACAGGGGCAGGGCAGCCTGCAGGAGGCTGGCCTAGGGCAGTGGCAGGGAGGGAGGTGGATGGAGAGCAAGCCGGGCCCTTGTTAATGGCGCTTCCTCCCCTCACTCTAACAAGAGTTTCTGGCTGAGCGTGTGTGGCAGTAAACACATAAAAGCATGTTTGTTTTTGACAAGTCTGGCAAAGACGCTCAGCTCAGCCCAGGCCAGCAAGCACTCCCGTGGATGTCCTCAGCCGGTCCTCCAGACTACGGCTCAACACCGGCCAACTCAGACACTAGCAGACCGGTCAAGGACCCGGGCCCAGGGTCACAGAGACTTGGCTTCACATCTGACACTCAGGAGCCACACGGTGACCTTAAGCAAGCAACAGAACACGTTACTTGACTCACTGAGCCCCAGTTAATGCAATGTTCTTAAAAGGAGAATGAAATGATATTAAACGAGATGGTACACTGACACCCAGGGAAACACAGAAAAGGGGTTAGCTTCTGCTGCTGCTGTTGTTGTTATCATTATTATGGGTTGATCTTTTTATTTAAAGACCTCAGCTGAGCCTCTCCTTAACTGCGTGCACTCGTATCAGAACTGACAGGTCAGAGCCGTGGGTAAAGCCCAGTCGTCACACATACGCTCTACAGACCCCGGTGGCTCTTCCTCACCTAACGGTGGTGGCCAAACTCTGCCTGCTCTACCAAGAGGGCACCTGCCCACCCTCTCATCAAGAGGTAAGGACTCTATCCCACTCCTCTTTATTCGAGGTGAGCTTGTGACTCCCTCGAGTTCTATGACTTTCAAAGCTAGGTCAGAAAAAGTGAAGCCACTTCCGTCATGCCGGCTGGAACCCTCGTGCTGAAGCCTCAAGCTACTGTATAAAGAGTTCAACAGCCCTGAGGCCGCCATGACGTGAGGAAGCTCAAACGAGCTCACGAAGACAGGCCACACAGAGAAGTCCTGAGACCACATGGAGAGAGAGAGAGACGCTTGGCCAGCCCTCTGCTGTACCAGCCACTGTCTGACTGCAACCCCCCAGCCAGAACCACCCGGATGAGCCCCTCCCAAATTCCTGATCCACACAAAACCTGAGAGAGAATGTAATGATTGTTGTTTTAAGCCAGTAGGCTTTGGGATGATTTGTTATGCACCAACAGATAACTGGAACACCATGCATAGAAAAACATGCTGCAACCTGATGGGTAAATATTAAGAGCTCCTAATGCTATAATAACTTTTATCATTATTTCCTGTTCAAATCTGCCCTTGATTTTGTCTTTGGAAAAAATATGTACGTTGGGGTGGGGAGAAGGCATACAGATTTCTTTTTAGCCCCTGAGGAAAAAAAGCCCGATTGTCACCAAATGAATAGTGTCAATATGCACAATGACATCTCAATTCACCTGGTAGCATCTTTTAGAAACAAGATTCCGTGAACTCATTAAACAGTGACTTGCAACAGCAAGGTTTTCCCCCAACAGCGCCGAACTAACTCTATGCAAAGACCCTCAAGATGGTGAATTGTTGGGGAGCCGCGCCCCCTGTATGGCGCAAGAGCCCACCTCATTCATCCACAGGCAACGCGGAAACTCGCTGCCACATTGCGTAAGAACGGTGGGTCTGGCCTTCCCCCCCCCGCCCCCCCACCGCACTCTGTAAGAGGTGGGGGAAGATTTCTCCACCAACCACAAAACGAGCGTGCCTGGGGCGGCCAGGTGCCTCACAGCTCTCCTGTTCCCATCACCGTAGTTCCTGGGAGCAAACTGAGATCGTAAGGCCGTCAGCGGCCTAGGCGCTCATCATCTTGACAGATACTTAGCTATTCATTTAAAAACAAGCGAGAGAACAAGCGTCAGCTGTATTTTTTAATTACTCCTGGATAGAACTGGGAATGCTTTGGCATAATTGGGGTATTGAGATTTTTTTTCCCTCTTTGAAGGCCTTTTTGCAGCAAGAAAAATACTGTGTTTATTCTAATTAAAACCAAACCTTCTTTAAAATTATCTTAGCAATGGCAAGGCGAAGGGCAACGGACATCTATTTCTCACTGGGCGCAAGGGTCATCATTATCAGGGCTGGCTCTGCCATGAATGTGCACCCTCGGGCACGGCTCTCTCAAGTCTCTTCTCTCATTTATAAAATAGGGAACATGAAGAAAATTCCACACGTTCCCTTTGCCCTTTGGCTCTAATGTAATGTGAGGTCATCACTCCCACTCATTTCCTGTCACCCCAGCCCAGTGGGGTGTAAGGTACCACGGACCAGCACTCCTGGAGTGGAGAGTATTTATGGGCACATGGTGCCCAAACTCATCACTGGCTTCCATGAGAACCTGTCCGACAGAACAATGGTCTTCAACCATCTGTGTGTCCACCGAGCACCCGGTGACCTTGTTAAATGCATAGTCCCGGGCCACTCCTCCAGAGAGCAGGACTCAATCCTTCTAGAGTGGGGCCCAGGAATCTGCATTTTAGATAAATGCAGGTCTAGCTGAAAGCGGCAGAACGACTAAGTCTCGAATCCTGTCCACTTAACCTTGAGCAAGGTACTCCCCCTCCCTGAACCTCTCTGTTCTGAGGAAACACAGCCTCGCGGCACCGCGGGAGAAAACGGTGCCCCTTTCCCATCCACTTCCTGCCGCACTCCGCTGCCTCACGCAGACCTGCTCCTCTCTCACTCCACAAGTGGGGAACCGCAGAGCTACAGCCTCTCGGAAGACCGGTTGGGCAGGAAAAGCCACACTGCAAAGGGCCAATGACAGCACCTGGACCATGTGAACGGCCACATGGCTCTTACTTAACAGTACAGGTGAGGGCGAGAGCTGAAACCCACCACCAACACAAGTTGTCATCATACACCTGGCAGCTGGAGAATACAAAACACAAAAACAAAGGGGATTATGATCCTCGTAAACAGCATTTCCAAAGCCTCTGGGTGCCCTGCCCTGTTCATTGCAGAGCTGTCATGGTCCCACCGGGCGCCCCTCAGACCCAACTGCACCCCAGAGGACTCTGAATGCCCTGATGGGGCAGCGGAGCCCGGGGAGAAGGGCTGCTCCCCACCCCCCAGGCTCCGTCCTCCGGGAGCAGCTGGGGAAGGAGCTGACCTGCGTGCGCCCATTTGCAGCCGGGCACCTGGGCTAGCCACAGCCGGGCTTTGCGACCACATGGCTGACAGAGCGCATTAGCTCACCTCCTCCACTTGTCAAAACAATTAGGTGCTGGAAGGCGGCGGCGGCGCTGCGGCCGAGAACACACAATCAGTGTATCAAGCCTGTTCATCAGCCTCGTGGATGGGGCGACAGGGCTGGGAGGGCAGGGGACCCAAATGAGGGACAAGGGACTGGGCTGCTCACCTTGGGACAGGGGAGTCATTAAAACCATCTGCCAGAAACATACAGCCTGGAAGCATCACACGGCCTCCGATGACAAAAGGTCCCAGTGTCTGTGGATCTACAGGACAAGTGACCAGCCGTGCTCAGGAGAAGGGGAGGGAGTCCGGGCAGTCACCGGGTGATTGACAAGCCGGCCCTCCCGCACTCCTACTCTGCTCCAGTAACTACCCGTATTATGCCGAAATGACACAAGTGACAATAATTAAGCCCAGATCTCTGTGGATCGTTCGCCGTGATAATTCCACCTTTGTAATTCAGCTTCAGATAAACCCCTTTTGTTCTGCCTTATAACACAGATTCTAGTATCATTCAAGTATATTAACTGTAGCCTATTACTGTCACAAAAAATGCTCCCTGAGCCATAGCAAAAGACTCCCCAGACAAAACTTTATGTCATGTTAATCCAAGCTTTAATAACTATGAGGATATATAACTGTATTCTAATTGTGCTCTGCGTTCCCGCATACAAAACCAGAAGATAGCAGAAATGACAGCAGCAGATCTCCTCAAGTAAAAAAGCATCAATTCCCCACTCAGGGGGCCGGGAGGCTGGCGTGAAGGGCTGTGTGTTTATATGGGGGAAAAAGCGATCTGGGGCTTCTGACCGTAGGGAAGACTCTGGGGCTCGCGGGGGACGGCTGGAAATCAGCACCACCGAAGGCTGAAAAGCAAGGCCTTCAGAGGCCAGGCTGTGGAAGATGGCGGCAAGTGGTCATGGCGACATGGGGGTAGGGATGGGAGACTTGTCAAGGGGACAAAGTCAGAGATGTGCGGGGGGGACAAAGAAGCAGAGTGGGACTTTTCCACCGTAGCTATGAGAATCCTGGGTTCTCCATGTGGTTTGGACACCAACTCAGCAGGTGACCCTGGCCAAGCCATTCCCACTCTGGGCCTCCCTTTCTCTCTCAAAGGAAGGCGTCGGGTCAGATGCATGTGTGGATCTGGCAGGGCTCATTCCCTCGCCTCCTTCAAGCCCCCTCCCTGAGCTCGGCCTGGGACCGACTGGCGTACAATTGCAACCCACCCCAGGTGCTCCAGGAGCCCCTCACCTCGCACTGCCGCTGTTCCTTCTAGATGGTTCTCTCCATTTTCTAACACACTATGTGATTTACTTCCTTCTTCTATTTGCTGTTTACCGTTCTGTCTCCCTCTACTTGAGTTCAGCTCTACACACACTGGGATTTGTGTGTGCTCTGTTCACTGATGCGACCCTGGTGTCCAGGGACCGGACCTGGCACACAGCATGTGGCCCAACTCACTGAGCCTCAGTTGCTCAACTGCAGAGGAAGAGTTGGCAAGAGGATTAAGGAGCAGGGACCAGCATGGCGACTAGCACAATGGGGGCACTCCGGGTATGCTATTTTCTGGGGAAACACAACATTCCCCGTAAGGCTAAAGATGCAATTTTCACTTCTCAGACCAAAGGCAGGTCCTTATTCAAATACTGGTCTCGTTACCATCACCACACCCCACTTCTAGAACCTCCATCTCCTCTACTCCTCTGGCCCCCAGCCCTACTCTAGGCACCAGAGAAGGACCACAGCAGCACTGGGCTCTTGGGAGGCACTGCTGCATTAAGGAGGCTTCTGGGCACTGGAGTGCACACGGCCAGAAAGAATTTGGGCAAGTCATACATCTCTTGGCCTTGGAGTCACTTTCTCTATAAAGCGAGGAGACTGCGTTTTAATGCCCGCTCTCCTTACTGCAGGCGGCGTGCAGGAAACAGAGCAAATGGACAGACTCCGATAAGAATGATTACTCTGGTACTTACCCTCCCTGATCCTCGGTTTCCGTATCTGTAAAAACAGGTATTATAATAACCCTGCCTGCCATATCCCGTGAGGTGCCTGTGAAAACCAGATGTGCTCCTGGAAGCCTCCGACAGCAACCAGAGCAAACGGCAAGGTGCCAGGAGCACAGGACTTGTGGTGGGAGGCTTGGCCCAAAGTGCCAGCTCCCAGGCACATGCAAACCACTAATCTTCTCCAGGAGGCTCGTGTCTTCATCCGCACAGGGGGATTCAGCATGTGGGGCTCCACCTGTCTCGAGGTGCCGGGTGACACTGGGAGAGGTGACACCCGCACAGCCTGCCAATCACTTTCACACCCACATGCACAGGGCATGAAAATGTCCCCAAGGGTAGGAACAGCAGGGCCGACCTGCTCACTGTGGTTTGGGCCGCTGACAAAATGGTTTCACAAATACCAACGGGCCGATTGGAAGATCCGATAGCTAATACTTTTCCCCCACAAGGAGACAGATCTTCAGTCTGTTCAAGATTATTTCCCGCCTAACTGGGGATCCTGAATGCTCAGAGAGCAAAGGAACAGAAGTCTTATCAAACATGTTATGTCTCGCGGCGCCTGGGTGGCCCAGCCGGTTAATCGTCTGCCTTTGGCTCAGGTCATGATCCTGGGGTCCTGGGATAAAGTCCAGCATTGGGCTCCCTGCTCAATGGGCAGTCTGCTTGTCCCTCTCCCTCTGCCCCTTCTCCCTGCTCATGCTCTCTCTCTCTGAAATAAATAAAATCTTAAAAAAACAAAACAAAAACACCAAACATATTATGTCTCAAAATGCAGGCAGAGTGACGATGCCCATCCGGGCCAGAGACCTCCTGGGGAGGGTATTTATTGTGTCCCTGGCGTGAATTCTTGACTTCAGCAGAGGTCTGAATGGCCAGCCTCTTTATTGATATTTTTGCTGCACTTAACAATCAAAGAACACAAGAATCAGGAGGTGGCAAGTGAGGACAGTGATTTCATTCATCTCTTTCTTCTGTTTTTCTGTAGATCAACTACGCAACCAGATTTTATCGTGAGACAAATCAGAAATCTCCAGGGAAACTGCAATCACTCCTGTCCCCTCTCATCTGACAGATGCAAATGACACAATCGCCCCCCAAATCCTGAAAGACAACAGACAGGCAGGGTCTGGAGGAAAAAATGGTTGTTCCCCACGTCTCCACGGTGCCCACCTGGTGGGCTTGCAAACCTGTTGGCTGGCACTCGGAATTCTGGAGGCGTGGCTGGGACAAGGGTCCAAGATTGCACCTTACGTTTCCCCCTTTGACACAGGCCTCTGGGTCTCCTTCACGGCAACAGGGTCCACAGTGGACCTCATTTCTCAACCCACTGGATGCTAGCTCACCCCGTTCTACCTAATTTTCAGCTCCCCAAAGCAGAAAACTGATGGGAAGTAGAAGAATAACAAAGATACTCCGGAAAAGACCGGGAAGCCAAATGGACGGGCCCCTCCCACCCAGGGACTGGCCTGGGGCGTGTCACACCCATGGGGAAGAGGTGCAGCTTTCCCAGCTGCCCCTGTGATTTCTTCGGTATCTATCAGAAAGTACTTTTTCCCCTTGCCCATCCAGCACTGGCTGCCAAAGACATAGATATCAATTTGAGGACCCTCAGTATCGATCAGGTCAAATGCTAAAAGGTTTTTATTTCCTGATTTCTCGATCTTAGAGGGTCCCAGAGGGCCTACCTAATATAGTAATACTACAGTGAAATTAACTGTGGGAAGAAAGAGACTCTGTAATTTACATTGTCCTGATTTTATGTGTCCATCACTCTCAACGCTCATGCAGGATGTTGTCTCACAAATCCTTCCCCCGTTTTTCATGGGGATTACGGAGACCCTGACAACAGAGCGGATGCCTTGCTTTGCTAGACAAATAGTGTCGGGAAATACAAATGAAGGACTGAAGCAATTCAGAACATTATAAATCAGAAACTATCTTTTCATCTCTGCTAATGTGTGAACTCCAGGTGGCAAGCCTGGCTTAAAAAAAAAAAAAAGAAGAAAAAGAAAAAGCTTTCATCACAACTGGTTTAGGTGGTATCAGGAGCAAATTACAACACTAATACAGTTCTCAGAGAAAGAAAAATAAGTTTTAAAAGAGCAAAATGATGACTTTCAGAGCAATGTTCATCTTCCTTCTGGCCAGTATTATGAATTCATCATCAAGGGAGAAAAAATGAGACAAAGCTGCCAAGCCAGAAGGGTGGCAGGAAGAAGGTTTCACACTCCTATCATTAGATCAGTCCTGTGAAAAAGAATCATCATCATCATCATGTTGCTGGCCTTCCTCTGCGAGGATGCTCAGTGATTCCTGAATGGGAAGTCAGGGTTTTGCAAGAGCTGGAACCGTGATCTCAATCCCTCCCTCCCTTCCTTCCCCAGACATGCACCTTCTCTGATAAACTCATGTCTAAGCACACCCCAGCTGACCCCCAGGCTCTCCCAAAGAGCCCCTCCAAGAGGCCAAGACCCGCCCCTGGCTGCCGAGTTCTGCACCGGGAGATATGCCATGCCTACATTCAATTTATCCAGAGTCAATGATCAGCCACAAACATTTAACCCCAGGCTGGCTGCTGGGTTCTCCTGCCTCAAGTGTCCTCCTGGGCTGCTTTCCAGAACCTCAACCAATCTGAAAGTTACTTTTGATGCCAGGGTCAATGTTCTGCAGAACTGCAGCTACGGAGGATGTGGTATTCTAAGCGCTAACTCCCTAGAATCTCAGGGTTCGTTCATTCATTCACTCCCCAACCTGTCTTTTCAACGGCCCTGCTCAGCTCTGTGCCTGGGTGTGCTCTGAGAGAGGCCTCTGGCCAGGTCTTGTGATAAAGAGAGGAAAGAGGAAGCAGCAGGTTACTCCCCTCCATGGTAGAATCAAAATAATCCGACCAACGCGGGTGCTTGGCAGGAACACCCGAGGTCTGAGGGCAAGCCCTTTATCCTGGCACCAGGGCCACTGCAAGCTGTGAACAAAAAGGCCCACGAGGGGCAGAGTGGCACCTCCCATCTGCCCACCTTCCCACCCCAGAACCCGGGCCAGGTGCCCTGCGGATGCTACCAGTATGCACCTTGGCTCCAAGGAGTCTGAGCCACTCTGAGCTACTGGTTCCAAGTACTAAGCTGCTGCTGCCGGCTAAGAAGGAAAAGACAAAGGGGACAGGGCGGGGACAGGGTAGGTGGGGGGACGGGGTGGGGTGGGGGTGGTAGAACACGCAGAGAAAGAAAAAAATCCCCCCAGAAGGCATTTCAGCCACTCAGAACAATTCAGAAGACCAAAGCTGGGAAATGGGACAGACCAAAATGTTTACCCAAGGTTTTTTTTGTAATGTGCCCCACTTCTGCTCTACAGAAACAAAATATCAAGGCATCTCACCAAGATCATGGTCACTTCTGGACCGAGGATATCTTGAAACAAGAGCCATGGCATTTTATTCCCAATGTATCCCCTACAGAAAAGAGAATCCATCTGCTCTGGAACCAGGACACACATGTGAACCCAACACAACCACCTCCCCTCTGCCCTCACGGGCCTGTCCTAAAGGCAACCACGAGCCCCTCCTGGATGGCTGAGCGTGGCTTTCAAAGGCAGAGCACTACTACCTTCAGTGTGAGATGATGTTTAAATAGCCCCCAGTTCTCCAGGCTCTAATTAGAGGGTGCCTGCAGGACTCTTGCCAGAGATCTGAGAAGCTGACAACACGACGCATGCCAGGGGCAAGTGCTTTGGCGTGGCGGCCACCCCAAGACACCTGGCAAACTTCATCAGGTTTCAACAAGAGATCTAAACATATCAGGCTTAAGAGAACAAAGCAGAGGGCCCGATGGTGCCTAAGAGGAAAGCCTGTTGCTAACCATTCTAAGCAAGTGAAAGAAAGAAGGAGAGTTTATTGAGTGCTATGCATTTCATGCACACTATTTCTTTTTTTTTTTTTTTTTTTTTTTTAAATTTTTTTATTGTT